>NC_042494.1:55709328-55720577 GCF_005508785.2 Acyrthosiphon pisum
TAATACGTTAATACCATTTTTGATGGTGAAACATCTAATGCGCGTTAAATAAAAAAAATATTTTTTCTTAAATTAATCTGAATATTAGATTCTTAGCGGAGCGAAAAGAATGTATTTGTTTTACAATGACGTGTGTTGATTTTTGAGATCATCATCTTTTATGATAGAACAGTGAACCTATAGTTGGTACTTTTGGGAGGTAAAAATCGAAAATTCCCTAGTTTTAGAAAGTGTCAAGAAAAACTACCGAAAAACTACGAAAAAAACCGCTAAAATAGGTTTTTAATTAAGGTACGTTACATTTTTTTACCTCATTAATTTGTAACGCTTTGTTTTCACAATAGCAACGAATAAAATATAATAATATTATAAGGACTACGCTATGTTCAATGATAAAAGAATCACCCCTTATAAGTAAGTACCTAAATGTAAAGAGATATAAACAATTTAAATAAACAATTGCCCAAACACTAAAAGACAAAGGAAAAAAATATTTCAGATGTTTTAATTTTTAGCAGTCGTTACAACACTATATAATGTCAGTTTTTTAATACAGATGCAACTGTATATTGTATATACAGATATTTTTGACCCTGGGTGAAGTACAATACAATTGTGATTAAACAAGAAACTATAGATTAGATTACCATGTCAGATGTATTTACGATCCTTGTTTATGTTATTATTTAAACTAACAAACGTATACATATTACATACATTATAATATGCCAAAACATAAACAAAAAATAAGCGGAAAAAAACATTCGTTAAGTTATTATAATTTATAAAACAGGTATAATACAAGATTTTTTGAGATTTAAATATAAATCGTTATTTGTTTGTATTTCTTATAATAGTTTAACGGACACGAAACAAATGTTATTCGTAATACATTATAACAAAAATAAGACGTAAAGTAAAATATAGTATATATCATGCATGGTACCTATAGGATAATATGTAAGTATATAATATTATATATTGATATATTATACAGTCGAATCGAGACGACTTGAACCTCGGTAGGTAACTCGAAACATTTTTAAGTCGAATTTATTTTTATATTTTTTGGGGGGATTCAAGTTATCTAGACTCGACTGTAGTTGAACTAATTCATCCATCCTTATTTTATTAGATAACATATAAAACGGAAAATGAACTTTATAATATTTTTAAATAGTTCTTATAACACAGTATTACAGTATTACAGACTACAGTGTATATTATTTTAATTAATTTGATATGTGAAAAATAACCTTCCATCGGAAAATCTTCATTAAATGTATTCTTAATTCTTATATCATATACAGTTGAGTCGAAAATCGAAATCATTAATAACAATAGTGGATATAACGGTCTTTAGTTGGCAAATGCCGACAGGTCCTCTTCTCCTAATATGTACCTATACTGTGGCCCGCCTAAATAATTATAAAGTTCATTTTTACCACAAAATAATAAATACCTTTTATATTTCAAACTGCAATATCATTTACCATAGTTAAGTTAGGTTAATAAAAACAAAAATTTTGTTAACCTAAGTATACCTACCTACCTACTAACTTATGTAGTAGTGATATGCGTGATATGCATACTGTTACTACCCCTCTTATGGATTTTCCTACTTTATTTGAACTCTTAAATCCGCCTATGCTTAATAACTAATTTCTTTCTTGTCCCTTGAAGTATTATTAAGTATAAGTTGTATTTTAGGTGTATAACTCGAAACATTTTTAAGTTAGATTTATTTATTCCCCTTGAGCTTCGAGTAATCGAGACTCAACTGTATTATAGCCTATAGGTAATTATATTATATAGGTACATATATAATATGGTTGTAGATAAAATAAAAAACTCCTAGATTCATTTCGTTTACTATGTTAATATGTTTTAAGAAATAATGTAACGTTTAAACTACAGAATACGTTTTTCGTTGTTTTTTTATCGGTTGGGTGACTTTATATTTTATTGATTATTCAAATAAATATATATCTTCTGAAAATCATAAATTTAAATCAATGATGCATTCACTAAACAAACAACTCGTTAAAAGGACAATATATTAAAGTATATCCAACTAGTAAGAGAAATAAATTAAAAAAACCAGATGTATACAACATTAATAACTTGTTTTAACTTGATTATTTCAATTGCAATATGTAATGTTCAACAAGTTAAAAACTGACAAATCGACAAATTAATTTACTTTGGTGGCAAAGAAAAAACTATAAAAATATTTAACGCTGTTTCAATAATAATAAACCAAAATTTACTTATCAATTAAAAATGAATTGACTAGGGTATTGGGTATTACTTATTAGTTATATATACACTATGTTATAAAATAATCAATTTTAAATGTATAATAATGCAACGGCCAACGAGCGCATTCAATAAGTGCGTTGACGTGTAGTCATGTATAGTTTGGTTTTTTTAACGGTTCAATTGAACCGTATCCAATATCTTGCAGGTTTCATCAATATATCAAACATTTAAATCCATAACTTTTTTTATAGCTAAAAATAAACGTAGTCATGTATTGGAAATTTTATCGAGCACGAAGTAGAATTTAACGCTTAAACTTATTGTAACGGAAAACAATATAATTAAACATATCATTTAAGAAAAAATTTCATTATAATATTGGGATAGGACATGTATACAAAGAATACATGTATTTAAAAAGATAATAATTTTGACTGAATTTCTTGTATACACTCGAAGAGAGATTCTTAAAAACCAATCCCAATATATTGTTCGCCAAATTTTAAAAACTACAACATTTTAGGATATCTATCATGTTGTTTATATTAAAAACAGAATATATAAAAGGACTAAAATATTAAAAATAATATTTAAGATAATTTAAGAATAATATCGGTTTATACTTTGTATAGCTAGAGTTTATATATTATTAAATATTGAGTTGATAATCATAATACCACATGTCAAAAGGCCCGTGGAGTGTGGATAACAACTATTAATTGGGAAATAATAAAATAAAATAATATGAGAAATATACGGTCCATGTGGGTATAATTTTTCGATTCTGAACAAGTATATACTAGCGATAAGGTATTTGAATGATTTAGGTTTGATCCTTTTACGGGGTTAAAATCTAAAACCCAACATAATATAATAAATTATATGAGCTAAGAAAACAAAACTGGTAAATGCGCGTATTACAAAATTATACACAATATTATATAGGACATAGGTACACACACGACACACACATATTCTAACAAGTGTGAGAAACAGGAATATATTATTATATTATATAACATAATCTTTTCAAATGGTCAATGAGGTCAATAAATTCTTATGACAGCAGTACAATAATAATGGCGACCCGTCCGAAACAATGCATACGGCTTTTCATTAACATCGACGAATCCCGTTATATTAAATCGTACAAATGTAAGTAGGTGTACAGTTTTTAAGTCGCCGCGGTTTGTGCGAACAAAATTAAAAACTACATAATATAACCTAATGAAGCGATAACTCCCGGAAAGTCGTTTTCGAATTGTAAATTGTTAAACGCGCATAAAAAAAAACAAAACGTGCGAGCATAATTTTATATCATAATAAATGTATTTGTGAGAAATATACGTCTATTATTTACTATGCATTTATGGCGAGTGCGATGGTCGAAAGTCTGAAAACGTGTATTTATCGTGATCGTAAAGTGTCGTTTTTATTTATTCCCAGAACGACCGGAAAACGGTCCAGAAAAAGAGAACATGCATAATAATACAATATATAATACCTACGATACAATTGTCATGGACACGACAGAAACGGATCGCAATAACGCCCAAACCACGTGTAGGCATAATATATTACGAATATTATAATAACATATTATTATCACTCCACATAATATAATATATAAATTCCCTGCGTACGCCGTTGCGGAGACGTGTCGAATACGTTGTAGTTTTCGAAAACCAGTCGCACACACCTATACCTACAAATGATATATTATAATAACGCTCTGTATGTCACCCTCGACGACGATGCAAACTGAATAAAGTATATTATTATTATTATTATTATTATATATAGGGTGACTTTTATAACGTTTTTCTCACAATTTTTGTTACATGTCACATGAAATGTGTTTCAATAAAGTCGGAAAAGATTAGTTAACACTACCATTTTTTAAAAAAAATTCATGGCACAGCCGCAATTAGATTACTATGTAACATTGTAACTTATTTAAAAACGTTAACGTGTATGTAGTACCGAATAATTAACAAATATTAAAATTTCCAACTATAGTTTAGGTAGGATTTTAATTGTAATATTTTACATACTCATAACTTGCTTAAAAGTTTAAATATCGCAAAATCTCACGAGGAAACACCGATAATATTCTTACAATCAGATCTTTAAGTTTGATAGTAAGAAAATTCACTTTATTATTAAAGCTTATTACACAAAATCTGTTGAACACAAATTTGCTATTTTGTTGGTTCATAAGACGAAGACAACACATTCGGATGTGACGACGTTCTCTTAAAGTTTAGATATATATTATAAGAGTGATCCCTATATTCACTACAGATAATATATCTATATCACCCTATACATGCCGTATAGGTAAGCATTTACAGTGGTGTATATACCTTGACACGTTCGGCGGACGTGGGCCGACGACACTTGTTGGACGGCTGCGGCTTCCTGCTGGAGCCGCCGACGACAGTCGCCAGTGTTTTCTTGGATACTGAGGGCGGGACCGGTTTCGGTCGGATCGAAATAGCTGCCGACGGCCGGGCGGCTCTGGGGCTTTGCGAACCGGCGGCGGCGCCGGACGACTTACCGCGGCCAGTGGCCATGTCCTTGGCCATTACCATGGCCGCGGCCGCCGGCGCCCCGGACGGCTGTTGGCGCTTCCGACCGGGGCCAGACGTAATCCCTTCGACGACGGTCGGCGTCGTGCCGGCCCCGCGTTTTAATATCTCGCCGACCACTTTGGGCGGGCCCGCCGAGCGCTGACCTTGCAGTGCGCCCGGTGGCATGGTCAACATGTTTCGTGGACGGCCGGGGAAATACGACGGAAACGCAGGTGGACCATCCGCGAAACGACGCGCAAAAACGCGTTATGAATGACTTATAGTATAATGCGTATAATAATATAATATTTTAAATTAAATAAATCAACCATGCAGGTATGTATATATAATTATATAATTTTTTTTAACGCATGATTATTGTTTTGGTAAATTATAGACGCATATAATAACAATATTATTGTAATATCGATTACAAGACACACTATGCGCGGTTTTCTTTGCGAAAAATGCGCGAAGCTCGACCGGTAAACACCACGACCACGACACACGCACGCTGCCGGCTCGGCAACGGTAACCAGAGCGACTGGCACGCGGACGGAACGACGACGGCACGCCGCGAGTACGTACTGGCGGCCCGCTGCCGTATATTATATAGGTGTTGTGTGTTACTGCCGTGTTCCGTTTGATTTTTTAGATTAGCGCGGCCAGCTGTGTGTGCCGCGCAACGATGTGTACATACGGCCGCCGCCGTCAATGAAACGCACGCTAGCAGTGGGACTGTTGGGGGGAGGGCGTGATATTCCATTCCCGGTGACGACGACGGCGACAACACTAGAATCCTAATGAAACGATAAACGGCAGCCTAATTGATAAAATATTAACTGCACCCGAACTCTGTAAAGAACCACATCCCAAAGCGCGTCGCGGTCTCTAAACGTATTTCACAGTCGTCGTCGTCGTCGTCATCGTCGCCCATAATATCGCTGTACTCATATTATATACACAGCATAATATTATTATACGACCTGAACAAAACGTTATTCATTCCGTCCGACAGCCGTCCACACGTTTTCTACTTAACGTTGCGCGCGATTCTGCTTCAGACACGCCAATAATTATTATTGCCTTTGTTTTCGGTTTACATTCAGGCTCGGTGACATACAATGACATTCTACGCGCATTCAATGACTTTTAAATACAATACCGATTATACATTTATACCGAACTGTATATACTCGGTAATGGCGATTATATTATAAACTGGCAACTATTTTAATAATAATTGGACGCAATACTTTATGCTAATTACAAATACATACCAAGGTTTTCCAATTATTATAGGAATATCTGTATCTAATAGTTGAAGACTAGATCTATAGAGAACCCGAACATGCTGTCGTTATATTATGATTAAAACAAAGTAGGTATATATATATATATATATATATTATGTTTATACATCAAAATTAATTAAAATAATGGATGAATGTAAAAATTGTAATTTTTTGACATTTTTATTTAACCTAACAAAACTGCATTATCTATTATAATGTTTACAACAACAATTTCTATACGGATGCAAACATATATCGTATAGGACTATTTATTAATTACCTATATAGGTATTATAATTTTATTATGTCCTGAAACGTATTTGAGGGTGCCTAGGGGGCAGGTGGCACTTTTTTAGGGACTTCGATTTTCTACACAGATTTTTATATATTTAGGTAAATTTAATTATTATATATACGTATTAATAATATGATATATTTATAATATTATATTATAATATAATAATTTATATATATATATATATATATTATTTATATATTTATATTTATATACCTATTTATAATATATTATGTAACCTCAGTTATGATCCTACTCTAACTCTTCTTCTATAATCATTAGAAATTAATTTTTACTAGATTTAGGTAATAAACGTATAGCACTATAGCTTACCATACCTGTCTATTGAACATTGAATTTAATTTTAAATTAATTATTTTTATACTTTTAACCAATTCACAGTTCACACTATTAATGTTAATGAGCGGATGATGTAACGAAAACGATTTGCCCAAGAGTTGAACAGCACGAAAAAGAGCGGTCAAAAGAGACAGGCCGACAGAAAGTATTCCGAGTGGTTATCCGATTGTTTGTGAATACCGTATACAACGTGGACCACGATCTAGGCGGATGATTTTATGCCAGGGTATATTCCTTCCATTGTTGAGGGGATTTCATGCATATGGGTTAAGCCTTGTTTCCACTATAACGTGTTGTATATAGTTGAATACTATGAATATAATAATATTCATAGTATTCAACTAAATTTAGTATCTACCTACAAATTATTATTAAATATACGGAACATAACACGACATGGTGTAGTTGAAAGTTGAAACCTGGCTTGACGTTACTGACGAGCGGATAAATACGATAATTTACGTTGGTTACTGGTCAGTTTTAAAGTAAACGGTGGCAACCCAACATCCGAATCGTTCTCAATGATTTTATACGATTTCAATCAAACCATTAACTTATCGTCCGTTTTTCAAAGATTATACGAACCGAGTTAGGCGTGTCGAGGCAATAAACAGTCATCTACATCAATCGTGGGTACTAATAAAGGACGCATCTAATGTCTATGACCATTATTTAAAATATATTAATGGCAGTTGCCTGTAATGTTATAAATGTGTTTATGAGTCGCGCTCGTTTAAAATAAATGGTTTGTTAGTTTGTAACAAATATTGTTATCTTGTTGGAAAACTTTTTTTTTTAAATTAACCTTATTATTTTTCACCAAACATGTACAATAAATACGTAGCGAAAAGTACTGTATCCTAATGAGGACTAAGGTCATGTTGTTTGCTAAATTTATTTTGCTTACCTATTTAATTATATAACATGTATATATTTTGTATTGTGGAATATTTATTTTGAAAATAAGATGGAGAGGGGGGTGAATTATAAGCTCTCGTAGTCTCATTATTATCTCATGGATGTATTTTTTTGGATAGAATATCTGGGAACTATATTATAAGATTGCAATATCAATGTCGAACCTATATTCCCACCACGATACCACGTCACTTTGTAATTCTCAGTCAAAAATTATTATAACATTACTGTATATATAATTTATTATAATGACTAACGCAATCCCGTAGATAAAAATTTGAAGATTTATTAATATTATAGATTACATATCGTTATCGTTAAAATGTATCACTAAATAAGCGATTGGTATGTTAAAACATTGGTTGAACTGATTATCCTGAACAGTGTAAATAGGCAACATAATATTAAAACGTACAGATGACGCATTTAAATTTATACATTTCACTATAACTCTTTATCTTCTCTATTTATATTTTCATTAATTATAATTTATCTTGAATTATTCATTTAAAAGATAAAAACGTTTTTGTTTTGTTTGCTTCTAAACCCAAACTGTAGGTATCTAACTACCTATAAATAAATAGTCTTTATAGGCGTAATAAAAAGTTACAAAATAGAAAAATTATATTATGATGGATAATATTTTTAAATTTATTTTTTTGTCAGTGAACATACATATATATTTTCAGTTTTAATTTTGTTTAAGAGGATGCTACCCATGCATTTGTTGTCTCCGTCTTACACACACACGACGTACCAAATTTTCGTTCACTAGTTTCTATATAGCGTGCTGTTAATTTTTCTATTAGAGTGATTTGACCTATTATCAATTTTTTAGATAATAACATAATCTGTGCTCAAGCGTTAGCTATTATTCAATATTTTAATTTTCAAGCCAGATATGATCATTTTTAATTTTTGATATTTCACATACCCATATCTTGCTTGAAAATGTAAATTTCGAAAAACGCTTAAGCACAGATAATGTTTTTACATAAAATTTTTACAATAGGTCAATTCACTCTAGTATCAAAACTAACAGCACACTATTGAAACAAGTGAACAACAATTTGCTATGCCGTGCGTGTGTGAGACGGAGACAACAAATGTATGGGTAGCGGCCTCTTAATCTATGCGAATATATAAAATTATTATACCTAAGCATATACAAACGTATGTTTTGTAATTTTATTTTATTTAAAATATGAGACCAATAACTTCGGGTTTATTTTTCCGATATATGAAAACTAATACTTAAATATGTATAATGTATATTTATTCTAAATATTATAGTTATACAAATATTATTTTACATTTTTATATTGGAATTCTGTAGACATACCAAAAGGATAACTTACATGGTCACACATTTTGAAGATAATACATCATAAATAATAAAGTGTAACTGAGTAAATTATGAATCGTCCAAATAATATTTCCGTAAATAGACTTAAGTGGATAAGGTTATAGGTATAAGCAGAGCAATTCAAATTTTAATAAATATAAATATAGTAATTAATATTAATATATTTGTACAATATACGAAATACGATGTACGATATACCCCTGTATAATCGTATATTAATTTGTAACATAGATCTTTAAAAAATATGTAATGTACTGTATTCAATATAAACGCCCATTGTCTGATAATTGGAAACATATTTTATAACTTGCGGTATTATAGCTGGTGTGTCGCGTGGAAATATAATATAATATGCTGCAATTGAACTTTTTTACACAAACCTCGTATTATTGAATGTTTTGTGTGTAAAAACAAGTGTTATGAGAAAAAATATTTAGGTACCATTGCTAATTAGTTAATTACATGTATACATGTAAAAATACATAAGACACTAATAAATATTCAAACAAACATTATTATGGTTAGACTAAAACTAAAAAACTTTCAATAATATGACATTCAATTTTTTAAATTAATATAATATATTGCTTATGAATTATGATATTGAATATATATATTATAAATATACAATTATATCTATGAATTTCATTGTAATAAATTCTAATTTAATTATGTTTTGAAATAATAATCAGTTAAACAAAATTACAAGATTTATTTACAAATAAATAATATCTATATTTTTATCTCTATACAATGGTAAATAACCGGCATCTTATACATTGAATAAGAACATTGATGATAATAAAAAGAACTTTTTTAAATTTTTATCCTTAAAATTATTCAAATAATCCTATGAACAAAGTTAATATTGTTTCTTTTGAATTTTATAACAGCACGTCAATTTGCTTTAATATACTCTATATCACTGGTGTGCAACCTTCTGTATACCACAATCCCCATCATTCCAACGAAAATTAATATATATACTAGGTATATAATACAGCGTACATATTAATATACATTATTTATTTATATTAATTATAAACGGGCTTGTGTCCAATAATGACCTAATAGGTACAATCAAAAACTACTGATACATTGGAAGAAGACATTTTTAAATAGTATCTTTATTAAGACTATTATCTAAAATATGTGCCGCACTTTTTACTTTTTAGCATCATATAAAAATACACCAACAAACTCTCTAGATCCAGTCCACAATCCGATCATAATCTCAAAATGTTTGGTCAAAAGTGATTATAAGAAGAGTTATTAACTTGAATAAAGAACACTATTATATTATATTGACATATTCAATCTTTATTTTATCAAAATAATTTAAATTTATATTTATGTAACCGTTAATAATTTGTATATTATTCATCCTTATACATAAATATTATTAGTATATAATGATCAATAGAAAACTAAAAACTATACAATGAATGTACGTAAGCAAATTCTATGAACTTCAACTATTTTTCAATACTCTCCATAATGCCATCACGTGTCCACCAAAACAAACAACATTGTTAAATATTTGATCCTTTGTGTGGATACATATTATTATAATATTATTATATCTATAGTGTATATTGAGCCTCAGGTAAAAAAATCCTGCCCGTTTCTTTATAATTGGGAAAAAACCAAAAATCATTACGGGAAAACAGGGAATTCTTTGACAAAATTAGTTACCTTATTTTATTGTACCTAATTCAAAAAGTATTTCAAATTCAAAATAAATAGAATAATTTAAACATGCATTAAATTATTATTTACCTTCTGTAAGGTGGAGCGGTGGGGCAGTTGGAGAACTTAGACCCCAAAATCAAGTCCTCATCAAGTACAAATAACGATTTTTACAATTCAGAAATTAAGCTCAATAAAAATGATTCAAAATTTTGTTTTAGTCTTACAGTATTTCTAAATTTCTGATTTGCGACCCATTCAGTAGAACACGCTGTAACTCGTAAGAGAATAATATAGGTCTTTAAGGGGATTCGATACCGTGATTTTCTGTTTTTGTCTAACACATGCGCGACATGGTATTTTAGACGTGTTTTTTTCCAAACATACCAATTGACCTAAAGAAGCGATAAGAATTCTAAAAACAGATTTGAATTCGTCATCAATATTCTACTTGAGATCGACTTTCTCACCTTTTTGATTTGGTGACTTTA
>NC_042494.1:55720627-55723346 GCF_005508785.2 Acyrthosiphon pisum
ATTTGGGAGATAATATCAAAAATGTGGGATAAGTCAATTTCAAGTAGACTTGATGACAAATTCAAATCTAACTACAGAATTCTTATCGCTTCATTAAATCAATTGGTATGTTTGGCAAAAAACACGTCTAAAATACTATGTCACGCGTGTGGTTAGACGAAAACAGAAAATCACGGTATCGAATCCCCTTACGAATATAGTATTTTGTGTGTGTGTGTGTGTGTTGGGGGGGGGGGGCAGCTATGAAATATATCCATAACTGTTAAAGTACGAGGTTGAAAATTTCATAAAGCATGCTGCAAATTAGTTGCAAAATATTGGCATAGGTTTGTAGTATATCGGGTCAAGTCGGGGGGCCAACTAAAGTTTCAAATCAAAACACCACGACAATTGCAAAATTTCAAAAGTAAGCAGCTACTTCATGGCGACCACCTGAATGACTTGCAAATTTTAAGTAGAGACTAGCAAATACTTGCAAATTAAAAGCTATCGTTTGATACCCTTTTCAAAGTCTTAGGACAACTTGAGTGGGCTAACTTCGTAACTTTAACAGCTCTTAATAGCCGCCGAAGTAACTCGCAAATTCTAAATATGGACTTGCAAATACTTGCTAATCATAAGCTTTCGTTTGATACCTATTTGGAAATTCTGGGATAACTTAGGTGGGCCAACTTCTAAACTTCAAAGCTCATAGCGGTCGTATGGGAAACTTGCAAATTCTAAAAACAGACGTTTAAATTCTTGCTAACCATTAGCTTCCGTTTGGTTCTGATTTCAAATTTCGAAGACAAAGTGGGTGTGCCAACTTTACAAGTAGTTAGTTTATAACGGCTGCCTGAAGGACTTGCAAATTTCAAAAAGGGGCTTTCAAATACTTGCTTATCATTAGCATTCATTTGATACCGATTTCCAAGTTCTCGGTCAAAACTGGTGGGCTTCATGAATTTGGCCCATTTTTACATTTTTTGGTTTCACAGTGAAAGTTTGGACTTACAAATTCTAAAATAGACTTGCAAATAACTTGCAAAATATTGGCATAGGTTTTTAAAAAATTGCAGTACTTGGGTGGGTATGGTACCTAACTAGTACTTAACTTCACGAACATTTTTACTTCCCAAAATGTTGATGACAGATGAAAATTTAAAATGGCTATAGATAAATTAAAAAGAGTTGAAATATTTTGAAAATGTAATCATAAATAATAATAAATAATGTCATTAACTATGGGTTATTCGTTTTTATCCAATTATGTGGTGAAAATTTGAACTTAAGCCGCTCATAAAAAATAAATTTGATATTTCAGTTTCCAGTAAACATTTTTTTTATTCAATATAGAAAAACTTTTGTGGAATCATGGATTACATTTTCAAATCATAGATAAAAATATTTACAAAATATTTAATGAATATATAATTCAAAATAATTTTCAAATTTTTGTGATTTTAACGAATTTTGTAAAATTTCTAACTTGAGACGCACATTAAAAAATATTATGGATTACTTTCAACTTTTGACCAAGCGAAAAAACTTTGTTATTTTAAAATAAGAGTCTATTAGTAAATTATGTCTTTGTACACTTGTACAAATAAAATAATAATTGGGTCGATTTAAATTACTGTGGATTAAAAAAAAATTTAGTCTCCTTCAGTCAGTTTATAAATGCACGAAAACTCGAAAAGTGTCAAATTTATTTTACTGCGTTTATACCATTGT
This sequence comes from Acyrthosiphon pisum, assembly GCF_005508785.2. NCBI lineage: Eukaryota > Metazoa > Arthropoda > Insecta > Hemiptera > Aphididae > Acyrthosiphon > Acyrthosiphon pisum. Next base: position 55,722,341 of record NC_042494.1, read on the forward strand.
AGTTAACAGGGCTCCAGTGTATCATGTTTTGAGGAGTAATATTTAGGCAATTAACATGACTTAACATTTGGCTATGTCTATGTGTGAGTAGTAAATTAACATTTGTGTGCGGGGGACGAGGTGGCCGAGCGATCAACGCGTCGGCTGCGGTGCTCGCAGTCACGGGTTCGATCCCCGGTCACTGGGTGGCATTTTTCTCCGGACAAGTCACGGTGTCCGGAGAACAAGTGCCGCCATCTCCCACTCCGGGGCATGGCAGACCTACGGGTGCCCCATTCAAAGATTCTGCCAAATAAAATAAAATCCTGATTTTTTTTTATAAGTATTTAAAGTTCAAATCTTAACAAAATACGTAAAAATAACGAATATGTGCAAATTATTTTGAGTTAGAAATTCATAAAAAATTTTCTGTTTAAATCTAATATTTGAAAACGTAATGCAAGATTATTCCACATCGTTTGAAGTTCATATTTATATGGATATTTATATAGGTATAAACATAGTATAAAATATCCGCTAAAAATCTTTTTTGGTATACAATGATATTACATCATTGAATTCAAATTTATTACCGTCCATTATACAGTGACCTACTATTGTCACCTACTGTACAGCAGAGCGACATCCACTTGCCCATATTTTTTTTTTTTTTTTAAATAAGATGTGCCCAAAATAAGTACAAAAATAATACAATTATTTCATGTGATTTTTCAAAAAGAATCTTAATTTTAAGGTCCATTAAAATTGAATTCCTAAAAAGCCTAGATATTTTGTCAAAAAGTTTATACCTACATGTATAAAAAGGTGGATGTCGCTCTGCTGTACAGTAGGTTAAAGTGGGTCACAGTATAATGGATAGTATTAAATTTGAATTCAATGATATAATATCACTGTATAAGAAAAACGATTCTGAGCGGAGACGGTTTGTCAGTCTAGGTATTAGACATACCTATTATAGGTATACTTATCTATAGTATTAAAAAAAAATTGACCTATAATAGGCATC
>NC_042494.1:55723396-55726933 GCF_005508785.2 Acyrthosiphon pisum
TTGTGTAAAATCAATTAACTTTAAATATTTTAAAATATACAAATTATCCTCATTTACCTTATTAGGAGATACTGCTGTTTGTACAAGGTATTTTAATAAATGTTTACATGAAGTTGATTTTCCACTTGATTGACATCCCATAGGAATTAAAGACTGATCACGACGTGTAGTTACAGCTGCCATGTATACAGATTGAGCCATAGCATAAACATGAGGTGGTGGTTGTTTATTAATCTTATGAAGATTTTTAACCATATGCATAACCTCAACCATTTCAAAAAATATTTTAATTATAGCAGTTAATTACATTTTATTTAAAGTCACAAGTAATGTGTTTACCTTATCAGTGTATAAATTTAATGGAGATCCGGGATTAATAACTAGCATCGTGGGTCCAGCATATGAGTGGATAAGATTTGAAGTATATCTACTGCGTATTACATTTAAAATACTAGACTCATTTAAATAATTTAACTGTGATAAATCTTCAGTCAACTGCATTTTTACTGGATTCATCTGAAATTTAAAAAAAAAAATTAATAAATGCACTACGACAAATTTATGAGTTCAAAATTATCTTTAAGACAAATAGTTGTTCCTGGTTTTCCTGGAACCACTGAGTTAAATACTTTACACTTTATATTCTAATGTTTGTCCTCATGCATACCAGCTCACTTACTAAAAATATTATATGCTTCTTCCGTATATTTTAAAACGTATAATATAACTATTTGAATGCTTAATAGAAACTAAACATTTAACTTTTAAAATTGTACTTAAATTAGCTTTTAATTTGGGTTATCTCAGAAGTTTAAGGAACACATCAACAAAAATTCAATTATTGAGATTTAAGGCGAACAGACAAATATTAATGTTTTATTTTTAATTTTACAGGTGACTCTTTAATAAAAACTCTAAATTCTAATAAAAGTTATTGACAACAACAAACACAGTAAAATACACTAAATAAATAAAATAAATAACTTATAACTAAAGTAAGAATGTTGAAAACCTTTTTTTTTGCATTAATTCAAAATAAAGTCTAACAATTATTCTTGTATAAACAAAGAATATTTATCATCAAAATATTATTTTTATTTCTTCTAACTATGGAATTAATGACTTTTAAGAGCTTGATAAGCTTGTTCTCTTCTAGATTAACCATGAACAAAAAATGACATCAGCCATATGGGCAGTGGCATGTCCAAGAATTTTCATTAGGGGGGTGTTATTAGTAATAATACATTTAAATAAATTGTCGTAGTAATACCAAAGACACAAATAAGAGGCTGCATGTTTCAAGCCATACAAAATCGTTTCAAGCTTATAATTTAGTACATTTGTGAATTATTGTTCTATAATTAAAATTAATTTAAATTATAACACACTAATATCAAGTTGTTTAATTAAAACCTCATACAACATCATAAAACATTTAAAAAAAAAAAACAAAAAAAAAACAGTTAATTGTAAGTCGCTATGCTGTACAGTAGGTTACAAGTAGGTGACTGTAATGCGTGGTGTTAATTTGAATTCAATGATATAATATCATTGTATACGAAAAACGATTCTGAGCGTAACCGTATTTTATGACTAAGGATTTTTAATATTTTTCAAACGCCATTGTAACAATATACTAGGAGCCTTGTATTAAATTTTCAAGCTTTTTCAGCCAACAAATAAAATTTTATTGACATTCATAGAAAAAATATAAAAAGAATTGTAAACTAAAAATGTCCGTAAACAGTTCAAAATAAATCTAAATATTTTTTTAATTATATCGTTAATAGAAAATGCTAATATAAACAACCAGTAAAAATGTCATGTATCTACGGCCATTGGTTTTAGAATTACACCAAAATCAAAAATCAATTTTGTAGAAAACCTATTTTGGGTAAAAATTCCCGTTTTTCCTTAATTTTTATTTTTTTTTCCCGGCGCTTTTGAAAACTATTGGGAATTTTAAATTTTGACCTCCCCAATGCACCAACGATATTCACTTTGCAATCGAACAAGATACTAAAGTTGAAAATCGAAGCATTATTTCGACTACTTATCGTGTACACACAAAAAAAAAATTTAAAAATTTAAAAAAAAAATAAAAAAAAACACACATCATTGTAAAATCAATACATTCATCGTTCCACTCAGAATCTAAAATTAAAATCACACATTCCGAATTATGTTTAATTTACCACCGATTATTGGTATAAAACGTATGAAATATGCGTGTTGTTATATATTAATATGTTCTACGAACAAATAGCTAGTGATAGCTCTTAAGGTGTCCGAAATCAATTTTCCAAATTTACCGCAATTGTATACAAGTTTAAATTTTAGTTGCCACCTTAAATGTAATATTTATTCACTAATTTATTGCCAGATACGGCGATACCTATCTATTTTGGGTGTAATATATAAACTAAAACTACTTCATAAGAAAACTCTTAGGTCTATCTGAATTATTGGAATTTGGTAAGTGTTTTTTTCACCAGAAAAAAGTAAATTTTATTTCAGTCTGTATTAAACTCCAATTGTTTATTTCAAATATTGGAATAAAATAATTTGTAAAAAATTCTTAAAATTGTATTTTTTTCAAAAACATTATAAAGTTTAATATTTAAATATTATAAAACGAAGTTCAATGCGATCTGTCAAAAATTTCCCATAATTTAAAAAAAAATAATAAAAATTGATTGATTCCACAGGACAGGATCATTATTCGCGAAGAATGTATATTTGAGGATCAAATTACATTATCACAGAACGCCTTAGAAAGACACCACAAACTCGCTTTTTTAAGGGGTGTGATATAGGCAACTGTTTTTACTGATGATAATACTATAATACATGACGACAGAGGTACATCGTTTATCATGCATCAATGTTATGTTACTTAATAAAAGCAATTTTGTTGGTTCTTAGTTTTTTCTTTTCTGATTGTCAGTCCTTTAGATTTGGATTTATCGGTACTATTGACCATTCACTTCTCCTCATTAATATGGCATGATAGTTGATACGAAAACCTACCGGAGGTGAATCTAACCCAAAAATATGGTCTCAAATCAAATTTTTTATAACCAAATAATTTATTGTAAATAGTTTTTCAAACTATTTGTTAGTTGTTTTCATTTTAGATTTTGAGTGGAACGATGAATGTATTGATTTTACAATGATGTGTTTTTTTTTTTTTTTTTTGTGTCTGTCATCACCTTTTAGGACAGAAAAAGTGCTTCGATTTTCTTCGACACTATCTTTTCTGATAGGAAAGTGAATCTAGTTGGTACTTTGGGGGGTCAAAAATAAAATTTTTCCAATAGTTTTCAAAAGCGCCGTGAAAAACAAAAGAAAAATTAAGGGAAAACGGGAATTTTTACGCAAAATCTGTTTTCGAGAAAATTGATTTTGATTTTTGGTGTAACTTTAAAACGAATGACTGTAAATACATGAAATTTTCACTGGTTGTTTATATTTCCATTTTCTATACAAGATAAAATCTTCAAAATATTTTGGTTTGTTTGAGCTGTTTACGGACAA
>NC_042494.1:55727280-55728033 GCF_005508785.2 Acyrthosiphon pisum
TAATATAGTTAAAACCTCTCACCGTATTTCACTCATTGTGATTATATTATTGAAATTAAATTATTAGAACCTTTTATAACAATTAAAGAGGATAACATCATCTGTGTTGTGTCAAAAGCTTTGTTTAGTGTTTTTAATTTTAAGAAAGTGATTGGTACTTATAAAAATAACCAACAGATTAAAAAAAAAATGTCTGGATAAAACACAGATTACATCCTTTAAGCATATACTTTGTTAAAATATATGTGAATAATGAAACTTAATTTCAATGATTTAATCCATATTAGTGAACAACGGATAGAAGTTTTTACTGTTGTTATACGTGTTTAGGGCAGTGGACAATTTTAAAGACAAGCCATTGTAAACACTTTTTATTAGTTAGATGCGTACAAAATACTTCTAGAGAAAAATAAAAAATTTTATTTAATCAAATTCACATTTTGTTGTTATGATATATTTGTCAGCAATATATCATCGTCAATAAATATAAATACCGGGTAATTCTTTTATCATTGAACACTCATTATTTCAAAAAGTGTAAATTTTTTTGAAAATATTTTTTTACATAGTTTCAAGTCGCTTATAAAACAACGGTTTTCTAAAAAATTATATTTTTAAATATTTTTTATCCTTATCATTTTTTAATTTTAATTTTATAATTTTATATTCCAAAGCAGAATATTTTTTCTTAGTATTTTGATAGATGAAAATCAAATTTGGGGCGATTAGTTTATGAGTTATAAATATTCAAAG
>NC_042494.1:55728133-55735559 GCF_005508785.2 Acyrthosiphon pisum
GATCGTTTGAAATTCAAATTTTTACAACATTGGAATTCACTCCTTTCTCGTGTAGCGATTTCCTTATTTTGTTGTAATTCAAAAACGAATAACTGCAGATACATGAAAATTTTACTGAATGTTTATATTAGCATTTCCTATACACCATACAATTTTGAAAATAGTTTGACTCTTTTTGAGCTGTTTACGGACATTTTCAGTTTTCAATTTTTTTAGTTTTTTTTTCTATAAATATCAATAAAGTTTTATCTGTTGGGCCAAAAAGTGTATAAATTTAATACAAAGCTCCTGATATAATGTTACAATATCAGTTGAAAAATATTAAAAATACATAGGCATAATTTTTTTTTATAAGCATTTAAAGATGAAATTTTGACAAAATGTATCAAATTTTAATTGTAGTTAAAAATTTATTAAATGTTCAATTTTTGTATCTAAGAATTGAAAATTTAAAACAAGATTCCACGTAAGTAATTAATTCTGTTACCAAAAAATCTAAAAAATACATTTACACAGTTTATTTTTATAGTCATTTTAAGTACAAATGTGGACGAATTACATATTAAAAACCTAGATACTATTTTAGTTATTTTGTTGTGAATTGTATAATATTATTCGTGGGTACTTGAAACTTCTAAAGTATACTATTATATATCTATGATAGTACCACGGTTTGTTGTTGATGTATAACGTGTTACCTGATTGATATGATATGATTAATTTGGAATTTATTATTGATACCTATTATAGGTCAATTTTTTTTTAATACTATAGATAAGTATACCTATAATAGGTATGTCTAATACCTAGACTGACAAACCGTCTCCGCTCAGAATCGTTTTTCTTATACAGTGATATTATATCATTGAATTCAAATTTAATACTATCCATTATACAGTGACCCACTTGTAACCTACTGTACAGCAGAGCGACATCCACTTAACCACCTTTTTTTTTTTTAAAACTAGGTTTGACTTTCAAACTGAAACTGAACACCTAAGATTCGGTTTAATTTTTTGAACTTCAAACAGTTCTACACTTTTATCTAATACTTCTTTAAAGTGCACATAACTTAATGTGCAAAAAACAGTTGTTTTTGTATTATTTAAATTATCTTAGTTCCAACCCTCATAAAGAAGAATTATAACTAAAATAATAGATTGCCTTTTCTAATCACAGTCATAATAATTTATTGTTTATTTTAAATGACCACAAAATAATTGTTTACTTACTAAATTGTTTCCCTTTTGACTGCTTAAATATGTTTGACTCAATTCATAAAGCTCCAAAGCTGGCTCTACCTACAAGTTATATAAATAGTTAATAATAACAATGCCAAATAATAATTCTTATTTAATTTACCTTGACAGTTACACTTGTTTCTGATGACTTGATCATATCAATAATTTCATCTCTATTTTTATCAGAAACAGGACTACCATTTACTTCTAGTAATTTATCCCCAGGAAGAAGTCCAGTGTAATGTGTTTTATCTTGTCCTGGTTCAGCAAAAATCACTGGTTTCAAACTTTTTGCTGCATTTTCTGATACAAGACCACGTCTTAAAGAGAAACCAAAATCACTACCAGGGCCTGCTCTTCTATTAATGGTCAATATTCGAGGTTCTATCTTAACAATTGGAACATATGGGAGTTTTAAGTTTTCATCAAACTCATCAGTTAAATAATCATTGCCAGAAGGACTAAGGTTAAACGGTGTAGCAAAACTGCTATTTGTTGTTGAGTCTGTTAGACTGTCAATACTTAATACTCTTGGAACATTTTCATATACGATTAATTCATTTTTTAATGTATTAGTTTGTAGAAGAGAATCTGAATCAAGATCCTGTAATGGTCCATGTTCTAAAATTGGTGGAGGTTTAAGAATACCTCTGCGGGGTGGAAGAGGAGGGGTTTGAACAGATTCATCAGTCTCATCGCGATTTAATGGAGCAAAAAAGTTGGCACTGTAATCTGCGGTTATTCCACTAGGCAACTTTTGTTTTTCTTTACGCCTTGTACGTAGTTTTAATGATTTTCTCACCTGAAAAATTATGCAAAATCATTTATAAATCTATTTCGAAACAATATTATAAATGTTTTTCTCACCTCATCCAATCTTAACAAATCATCAGAAGACATGCTGAAACCTTTTTCTTTCTTTTCCTTGTCTTTACGCATTTTTTTCATTTTTTTTCTTTGCTCTTTTTCTTCAGTTTGGTTATTGGCTGAACCCTGTGACCCATATCCAGAACTACTTCCATTATTCACCACATTGTGGGAACCAGAACTTTTTTTCATAAAATTGAACATCACGATTGGTACTGGTAAATTATGATTCTAAAAATGTTTTAAAATGTACATTAATATCTTTTGGTCCAAATATAAATTATTTGAAAAGTCTATAAAACATGTGGCTTTCTAAGTAAAAATGAACTGTAGAAATATTGTTGAAATGTAAATATGTAAGAAGACACTAAGTTAATTTCTAACACTATCATGTGAATCATTTATTCACATCTAAAACTATAATATATTCAATAATAGTTAATAGTACTACACATTAAATACATATTATTTTGAGTTGAGAAAAACATACAACAAATATAAGATTTTATAATAATATATAATACATACACATCATTATTATTTTCTACAGACAACAGTTCTTACCTGAAGCTACTCTGTTATTCCAAAAAGGCATTGAACCAACATTCTGGTAAGATTAGAAGTGCATTTTAAATGAAACTAAGCTTAGTAATCATGATTTTTTGTTCTGAAAAAAAAAATAGGAAGTTATATTTCATGACTACCTAGTTAAGTTTATTATTTTTAAATATATTATATATAATACGTATATATATATATTATACAGGTACATTTTATAAATATTTTACATTTATAGAGTAATCCAATGTTTAATAGTTATCTAATTAATTAATTTATAATTATAGATTTACAATAACTGAAAATTAACTGATTATTTATTAATTATTTAATACTAATGGTAATTAATAATAATTATTAAGATACTGGCACAACAAATTATTTTCACCAATGAATAGGTTAAGAAAAAATTATGTAAAAACTACATTTAACTTTAAAATATTATTATTATTTTATTTTTTTAAACATCATTGAATACAATTTTGACAGGCATTATTTCAACTTAAGTTTGTAGGAATTTAATTTTACTAACACCATTAATGCATTTCATAAAATTGTATAATTTATCAACATGCATAAACCTTATAAACATGTCTTCAACAAAACCGAAATTCAAACACAGTTTAAATTTAACTAAGGAACAAATAAATTGTTATAGTACCTACATAAAAATAAAATAAAACACTATATAATGCCTATAGTATTGTAACAAGAATTAAAGCATTATATAACATTTTTAAGAACACGGAGAAGTCACTCTACTGTATGGTAGGTTTAGAATAATATACCATTGACTAGGTAGGTCACAATAATGCATATTGTGTTAAATTGAATTTTGATGATAAATCATTGCATATTATACAAAATGCTGAGACTTTATCAGCCTTATAAAGAATATTTTATAACTTATTTATTCATATTACTATCAGTAAGTTTAACTAGATTTTTCCAAAAACGTAATTATTCACATAGATACCTTATTAATGATTAATAATTAATATTGAGTATCTCACTAATAATATATAGACATATTTAAGAAAAAGAAAAAAGTAAGTACCTAATACATAAAAGTCGATAAGCAATAACGATGGTAATCAGGTAATCAATAATAATGAAAGTTTTACAAAGCTGTTGAACTGGATAATTTTTTAAGGTTGTTTTATAAATTCAGATCAAGGTCTCGTATCCATTTGATAGTGTTCGTTCTTTGTAGTCAGTACTAGTCAAAGTACACTTTCCCATTGAACAAGATACTAAAGTTGAAGATCAAAGCATTATTTCGACTACTTATCGTGTACACAGACACAAAAATAAAAAACAACACACATCATTGTGAAATCAATACATTCATGGTTCCACTCAGAATCTAAAAACTTAAATCTTTTAAATCTTTTAAATCTTTTTTTTACTTCCAGTAATAATGGCTACTTATATTATGAGGACCCTTGTATTACATTTTTAATCTTTTTTACTGAGTGAAAAATAAATATTTATTGAAATTAATAGGAAAAAAATTTAAAAACAATTTCAATTTTCTATAAATACTAAATAGCACAACAAAAATCAAAAAATATTTCAAAAATTATTCCATATACAGAAAAAGCTAATATAAAAATTCGGTGAAAATTTCAAGTACATGCTTTAGTTATTCATTTTTGTATTAGATACAACAAAATAATAAAAACGATATTGTTGTACCTAATCTGGTTTGCGAAAAATTCCTTTTTTTCTTCATATTTTATTTTGTTTTTCCCCATTATTTTGAAAATTTTGAGTTATAAATTTCACCGGTCAAAAGTACTAACTACCAGAAATCATCCTCAAAGTTGTAGATAAAGAGCATTTTTCTACCATAAAACGTGTACAATGACACAGTGTACACAAAAAAAAAAACAAACATCTTTGTAAAATCAAAACGCTATGAAGAATTCATTCAAAAATCAGAACTGAATGGCCTGCAAACATTTTGGCAACAACAAAAAAAAAAGTTGAAATTACGCCACTGCAGGTGTGGCCAATCAACCATAACCCCACCCCTACAATAGCTAATAGTAGTTTGAATTTCCAATAGACTTTTTTTTTTACATAAGTAGACAAACTTACAAGTAAACCTGTATTGCATTTTCAAATCCTAGATAATAAAATAAAAATTGTATGAATTCCTAACACAAAATAATTCGCAAACTTTCGCGGTTTTTACGTTCTTTATCAAAATTCGAACTTCAGACGTTCATAAAAGATTATTGTGGATAAACGCTCAACTTTTTTTTTTAATTTCCACTAACAACAACTTACGAGGAACCTTGTATTACATTTTTTATCGAAATTAATTTTTTTTTTAAACTAATAATAATCGTAAATTTTACAAGCCTAAAATAACTCAATATGAGTCAAAATATTTAGAAAATGTTACGATGTAGGTATAGAAAACGCTAATATAATATTTTGACTGAATGTATATTCAGTGAAAATATCATATACCTACGGTAATAATTTGCAGGGTTGGGATTTTATAGCACTTAAAATTGCACAAAAGTTCGCTATAATATTGCCTTAAATATCGCTAAATATGCGCTAAAAATATTCAATAAAAACTACAAAATATGCAAAAAAAGGAAATTTATTAATTAATATTTTTTAATCACTTACAAATTATTATAGGCAGTTACTAAAGATTTGAAATAATTCAGTCACTCTGCTTAGAGTCTAAATAAATTGACTATACAACGTATTCAACGCTCGTTCGTTGATAATCGGCGTTTAATAATCGTAGTAGAAATCGACAAAAAACCCAACAAAATCAGGAGATAACAAAAATTAGAAGTTAGAACCAAACACCTAATACAAAAATACGTAATTATCGTAATAGGTAATACGATTGACAAAAATCCAAAAACACGTTTAATAGAATATAATTTCATAAAATATGACTAATTTTGATTCAAAACAGCTAAAAATGCAAAAAAATCTCAAAAAGTCCAAAAACGGCACTGAAAACTAAAAAATCGCAAAATATGCAAAAAACAGCAAAATAAAATTTTTAATTTGAGTTCTATTTATCATGAAACACATTTTTAGCTTACTCTGCTATTTTTTAAGCATTTTATAAAAAATATGCAAATGCTATAAAATCCCAACCCTGGTAATTTGTTTAAAAATTACACAAAAAACCAATATCGATTTTGTCTAAAACCGATTTTGAGTAAAAATTCCAGGTTTTCCTAACTTTATTTTATTTTTCCAGGCGCTTTGGAAAACTACTGAAAATTTTAAACTCTCGAATGCACCAACTAGATTTACTTTCCCACTAGAAAAGACACTGATGTTGAAAATCGAAACTTTATTTCAACAACTAATCGTGTAAACAGACACAAAAAAAAATTGTTTAAAAACACACATCATTGTAAAATCAATACATTCATCGCCCTTCAATCTATAATGTTCGACTCGTAGCAGCCGTTCGCACTTTAAATACAACACTGAGCCACTATAATAAATAATATAGTATTCAATAAATTAGGTTCAAAGAACAATAGCCATCATAATATGCATTATAATTGAACAAGTACCAATGTATCAATATGTTAATATTGGTAGGTACTTATTTATAAACCAAGAAACATTCGACCTTTTTGAATTTTAAAACTTTTTTAAATTTTAATTCACAAAGTTAGTAACTCAAATCAATTATGATAATGTACATAGTGTATTTAAATATTTAACTAACTTAAAATTATTATGGTCCCCAGTGAGTTGTTTAAAACAATGTGCTTATTCTTTAATTTATTTAATTTTAGATTAATTTCCTGATATAAGTAAAAATGTTTTGATCTTTAAAAATAATAAACAACTAATAGTTACAGTTATTATATTTCAATAAAAGAAATAAAAGTACATAGCTCAGAAGCTCAAACAAAAGACAATGTTTGTGCATTATGTAGTTTCTCAACAATTCAATATTATGATCTATAGAATTTTTTTTTAACTAGGAACAAACATTAGAACCGAATAGGTAGGTGTAACGGTACTAATTACAAAGGACCACCGGATTATCTGTTGTAGAATTAACAATGAAGACGATGTTATAATTTGTAGTACACATAATAAAAACAGAAGCATTATGTAGGTACACAAACCACAAGATATCGTTTTCAAATATAATATAATATTAATGACCCTAACATATTTTATAGTTTTTAAATCCTAACCTAAATAAAAAATAAAAACAGAATTAAAAATCCACTACCTAGTCAGTTCATTAAGTAAAGGTAGGTATGTATAACTAATGCTTAACAACTCTAATATTTAAAATTTAACAGACATTCGTTGTATCCGTCTTACAGGTTCGTAATATGGCAAATTTACTCTCCAGAGATCACGTTTACCTTCGTTAGTTTAAAAATTAGAGTGTATCGACCTATTATGAAATTTGATAGTAAGAACTAATAACATCTGTGTTTATACGTGGGTTTTTTACGATACATCAATTAAACATAAATGAGTTTTTGAACTGGGTACAAATGTTTTACTTTTTCTAACTAAATCTAACCAATTTTTCAAAATAGACGTTTCCGTTATCATGGTTACTTATTAACAAAAATCTCGACAAAAACATATTTATGTGAAACGTGCTACGGTTTTTTTGAACAAGTTTTGCGTATAGCGTAAATTAAAAATATTCATAACTCACTTAAAAACAGAATATCGTGAAAAACCGATAGGCGCACATTGGGTGTGAAAATTAGGGGGTGCTGGAATAG
>NC_042494.1:55736548-55748538 GCF_005508785.2 Acyrthosiphon pisum
CCCCCCTTATGTGCGCCTATGGACTCAAAAACCCACATTTAAACACAAGTATAATTCTTACCATTAAATTTCATAATAATTTATATTGTCTTCTTAACACATAACTTACTACTCACAACAAAGTTCTAGGGTCATAAATTGATATTTTTTTACCTATAATTTTATTTTTATTTTTATAATGTAAATCGAACATACCGAGGAACATACGGACGAGTAGGAACCTCTTCGTCCTTGCATTTGCATTTAAACATTTCACATGGAATATCCATGCAATAACATCAAATGGAAGGCATAACAATATAAGAATGAATTTGAATAACTGCTTTTCAAAGCTCTGTGGCCACAGACATCTAACAATTTGGAATTTAATTTTAAAATACATCGCTCCGCTCAAAATTTAAAAAAAAAATGGAAGTTGCTGCGTATAATACTGCTTTAAATAGCAGTAAGCCACAACATTAGAAAACAATAATATTAAATTTTCTTAAATTATTTATGCATATATCCATGTTTTTCATCATATTATTACCTAATATTATGTACCTACTTATAACGTATAATTTATACATTATTTCTGGTGTCTAATTGACAAATTATAATTAATAATAATATAGAATGCGGATTGCAGCTAAACTTGTATAATTTATATTTATATAATAGTAATATATAGTAGCCACTAGCCATAACATCGATAAAGTATATTATTTATTATTTATAAATAGTTAACATTAATATATTGACAAGTATAATAATATTAGGCATTTATCTAAATTACAGCTTCACTTTAGAGGACATTACACGGATATTTGTTGTCTCCGTCTTACAAGTGCATAACAAAGCAAATATACGCTCAGCAGATCACGTTTAACTCAGTTAGTTTAAAAATAAAAGTAAATCGACCCATTATGAAACTTGATGGTAAGAGCATTATCTGTGTTTGGGTTAGGGTGTTTTAAGATAATTCAGTTTTTAAGTGAGTTATGAGCATTTTTAATTTACGCTATATTGTTTACGCATATTAACGTACTAAAAAATTGAACTATCATAAAAACCCACATACACACACAGATAATGAACTTACAATCAGGTTTTATAATAGGTCGATTCACTCTAATTTTTAAACTAACGGAGGATCTTCTGAACGTAAATTTGGTATGTGACGTACTTGTTGTAACTTGTAAAACGAAAACAACAAATGGCCGTCCAGCGTACTCTGTCTTAAGCTTCATCGCATGGGCATATAGACAAGGGAGGGAATGAATCCCCCCTGACTTTTTTTTAGATTCTGAGTGGAACGATAATTGTAAGATTTTACAATGTCTATTGTTTTTCTTTTTTGTTCGTCATCCCCTTTTGGAACAGTAAAAATTCTTCAATTTCTATTTCAGCATATTTTCTGGTAGAAAAGTGAATCTAGTAGGTATTTTGGGGAAAAGTTGACCAGAAGTGAAAAATGCTCAGTAGTTTTCAATTCAGGAAAAACGGAAATTTTAACAAAAAACTAGTTTTCCAAAAAATCAATTTGCAGACGAAATCCAAAAGTTTGCTCGCAAACACGAGATGAGGCTAGATTACCATGCCAATCCATTGGCCGTCTAATTATTAGAAAATTTCAAGGACGTCAGAAGTCTTAGCGTCTGAAACCATATGACTTAGGTAGTTTAAGATTTTAGATTAAGAGGACGTGATACCCGCATGTGTTGTCTCCGTCTTACAAGTGCATAACATAGCAAATTATACGAAAAGCAGAACACGTGTAGCTCCGTTAGTTTAAAAATTAGAGTAAATTGACCTCTTATAAAATCTAAAGGTAAGATTATTCCTAGACAACCTCATGAGCTTTTAATTTTTAAGCGAGTTATGAGTACTTTAAAATGCACAAGCAATTTACAATTTTAAAGTACTCATAACTCGCTTGAAAATTAAAATATAATAAATAGTTCATGAGATTGTCTAGATAATAATCTTACCTTTAAATTTTATAATAGGTCAATTAACTCTAATTTTTAAGCTAACGGAGCTACACGTGTTTTGCTTCGCGTATAATTTGCTATGAGACAACACATGCCGGTATCACGTCCTCTTAAGGCAGGAGCCACTTCATTGGAAATGAATCCATCAACGTGTAAAGTATATATAATTTATATCTAGTATATAAAATATATATAATTGTTAAACATATTTATAAAGACCTTCGTGTCGTTTAAATAATAAAGCCACAGGGCATTTAAAAATAAAAATTTTTCTTAAATTTCGAGGGGGTGAACAATTAAAACCCCTCATTGTGTATGCTCCTGAATGTCATACGAAGTTGAAACATAGAAGATACTAGAATGAACAAAAATTTATTTTAAACACAGCAATTACTGAAAAAGAATATTAAGAATTTTTTGGACACATAAAATTGGAAACAGGGAAGTATATTTTAGAACAGTGGTCTCAAACATGTAATAAACATTTATTCCTTCAACAATTTTTAAAATAATAATAAATAATTACTAAACAAAAAATCAATGCCAACACTTTTAGGTATAATACCTAGTATTAAATATAGAATTATATTATAATAATTATAATCAATAGAAGAAATAAATTTTGTTTTCATTTACTTTTTTTATTTTGGATTTAGTATTAACTATTAAGATGAGTAAAAAAAAGGTTTATTGCCTGCGAACCTTTGATGTATAAATATATGACTAGTCGTTAATTTGATTTTGGGACCAGTGCTTTAGATCAGTGTTTCTCAACCTGGGGTTCGCGACCCCCTTGAGGCTCTCCGACTTATTATTTAGGGCCGCGTAAGAATTAAAACTAAAAGTTTATATTATTATACCTCATTATTTTATGTTGAGTACAATGTAGGTACAGTACTTTTACTATTGATTATTAATAAAAATCTATATGCTATGTGAGTAAATAAAAAACATATATGTAGAGGAAGCCGCTAAAAAATTAAAATTCAAAAAGGGGGTCAGCGACAGTAAAAAGGTTGAGAAATTTATACAATGTCAGCAGCTGCACACTATTTGTTTTGTAATATCTCTGACCTACACACGACATGTCTAATTCGTGTTAAGCAGAACCAATCTAGTGTTGTTAGCTTTAATGCTAGAATGAACCAAAATCAGACTTTATAAAAGGCTTTGTTAAAGGCAGTGACGTCCAAGATATATTTTTCAGGTGTAGCAAGAAAATATTTTATGTTATTATACCACCCCTTATTTTCAAGGTGTAGCGACTGCTATACCTAGTAATAGGGTTGGGCGCCACTAGTTAAAGGTAAGAATATTATATTGGGCAATCCTTAGGCTTCAATTAAAATTTCAATTTTAAAGCAAGTTGATATTTCAGATTATTTTAAAATCATAATAGTTTACAAAGTTATTCCTGACTTCAAATTTAAAATATCAAAGCTTGGAAAGTCCCTAGATAATATTTTATCTTTATGTTTTATAATAAGTCAATTCACTCAAATAACAGAGGATTGTTCTGCAGAATACATATTTTCTATGTTGTATATAGATTAAAGAGAGAGAAGACAAATAGTGCCCTTACATTATCTTAAGAATGATTTTAAACTTAACAAAATTCAATATGGAGAGGAATTAAGAAGAAAAGGATGCAATAGTTAAGGCATCGAATGAGGAATAATACAAGGCCTACTACATAACAACTTATAAATTCCTTAAAGTAGCAGTTTCAGATGGAGAAGTATGGGAGAAAATCAAAATCATCTAATTATTAAAAAAATAATAATAAAAAGGTAACATGCACAACACATTACTCATTTTTACAGCTTCAAATGTTTCAATAAAATATTACAATATGTCAATAAATTTACAGGTATCTATTTTGTAAATCAATACTTTATTGATTGCTTTATAAAAAATCAAAGTAAATATTTCACAAAGTAAAAAATTAAGATCACTAATTTTAAACTTCTAGTTTCCATTTTAATAAGCAAATAATCTTAATTTTTCATTAGGACTTTAACAAAATATTATTTTCAGAAAGTTATTTAAAATGTTTACAACATTAATTAAAATGTATGGCTTACTTATTAAATACAATATTTTCTTTGAATTAATTGATAAGTGTAAAGGTAATCGTAGCAGTAAGTTAATAGGTAAATTTAGACAAGCATACCTAATAGGTAGTAATTTTTGTTGAATAAATCATACAAAATAATTATATATATTATATCAATAATTAATTTTGCGGATAGTTGATAAGGCATATCATTAACAATAGTTAAATTAAACTAATTGATTACCATTATTTAGGTGCTCACTATTTATAATCCCATGTTTAGTTTAATTACAAACTAATTCAGAAATAGACAACTACCTACCGCAATGTATTATTAATTTTAATTATATTTATTACAATTAATATAAAGCATTAATAATGAATAAATATAACGGCAGGGACAATTTTAAATTATTTGAATTAAAAATGTTGAATAAATCCTGAACAAATGTAACAAACATAATAAATCACAGAAAAGTAAACACTTTACAGCAATGAAGAGTTATTAATGTTTACCTAAATAGTTTTATAATAAACAAAATAAATGAAAATACTAATGGCAAATGACAACCAGTACATAATATTAGTAGGTATGTAAAGTAAACAAAATCGAATTCATGCATACCAAAAAATATATGCTTTGTCAGTGATATAAAATAAAATCATACTTTAGTCATTACTCGTAATAGAAGTGTCAAACGACGCAAAAAAAAAATTGTCGAGTACTAGTCATACGTAAATACGTAATAGGTAGTTCTTAAAAAAAGACAAGAGCGCATAATATTATTTATTTATTATTTATATTATCTTATGATGCTATATACATATTTTGTACATACACATGTCACATATTATACATTATTGCCGATTGCATTCGGTAGTGTGGATTCGTGAATGGCGAATACTTGTAAATTACTTACTAGTTACTTGGATATTACTGCAGGCAGTGTGATGAAATCATTTCGGGGACCGTAAACTGAACGGGCCCTTACACACATTATTATTATAATATATAAATAAATATATTGAGTGTGTGTTTACTATTATAAACAAAACAAGTAGATATAAATATTTAAATTAATTAGCGTAATGTAAACAGAGGAATAATATTTAAAAAAAAAAAACAAAAAACAAAATAAACGAAAATTGCACTAAGATGAAAACAAAAACAAAATAGTCGGACCGCCCCGGACCGTGGAGCGTTATCACGTATTTGTAATTTTGTTCCGAATAAAATTCGTGCCGCGATTGCGACGGACGGAGGTGTGTGTACGCGCGCGAATGCACACGTACGACGTACTATGGTACGCCGACACTCAACCGCCTTGGAAGGAGGCCACCACCCGGCGGGGGAACTCGCACCGGACGACGACGAAAATCCATTCTCCCGCACCACCACACAACCACACCACAAGAGGCGCCGGTGTTGCCAACCTGCTGGGAACCGGGACATTCGGGGTCGCGTCGTTTGCTAGACATATGGACGAATGGTAATGCACTTCAAAAAACACAAATTCGTTATTAAACGCGATCTAGATTCTAGCGCTCCAACACTTGTAAACGCAGTTAAATGTTAATGTGTTACAGTCGTCGAGAATACGTTTTACTCCTTCGGGCTTCGACCGTATTTTAACAATTTTAACGATAAATAGTAATAGATTTTTATTATTTTTTTTGTATTTTCCGTCGTCAATGTGTCGCGCGCATATTCGTGCGGTGTACCGAAGTGAACGTCCGGTCCGTACCGCCCGAACCGTCCTTGTCGTTGGGGCTCACTGCGCGCCATTTGTTTCGCGTTGTGTACTTGTGTGTTGACGACGTAGAAAGTTGTTACATCCTAAACCCTGTGATATTTGTCTTGTACAGGTGATCCCACCAAAAAATTATATATTGTGTGTGTCCCAGCGTCTGATTGATCAACCAGGACTCGCCCAGGTACGTCACGATGTCGACGTAGAGCGTTCGTACGCCGAATTTTCCCCAGCTTGGTACTATTAGTCTACATCAACCGTCGAAATGCCAAGCATCGGTGTCAACCTACGCGTGACTGGTTACTGCAACCAGGGTGGTAGGAAGTACATGGAAGATATGTTTTCGGTGGCCTACCAGCAGACACCGGACATGAAAGACCTGGAGTACGCCTTCTTTGGCATATTTGACGGACATGGTGGTTCGGAAGCAGCTGCATATGCCAAAGACCATTTGCTCGACAACATCATCAAAGATGATGCATTCTGGTCAAAAAACGATGAGGACGTATTAAGAGCTATCCGTAATGGTTACGTAAATACTCATATTGAAATGTGGAAAAAATTAGGTACATACATAGCATGCATTTATTTATAGACTAACACATGAATAACATAATTAATTGTTTAGAAAATTGGCCTAGAACTCCATCTGGTTTACCTAACACGTCCGGCACTACAGCAAGCATAGCATTTATCATGAGAGGAAAAATTTATACAGGTCACGTTGGTGATAGTTGTATAGTACTTGGTTATCAAGATGAAGGTAATAATTTTTATATATTTTGGTCGACAATTGTTTTTCAAATTTATTTACACTTATATTTTCTTGTCTTAGAAAACGGAGAGTGGAAAGCTAAACCGTTAACACGAGACCATAAACCAGAGTCACTTGAAGAAAAACTAAGAATAGAAAAGTGTGGAGGCAAAGTTGTTAATAAATCTGGTGTTCCTCGAGTAGTATGGAATAGGCCACGCATTGGTCATAAAGGTCCTGTTCGCCGTTCAACTACAATTGATGAAATACCGTTCCTAGCGGTAGCTCGTGCTCTTGGTGATTTTTGGAGTTTCAATTCTGAGCATAATACATTTGTTGTATCTCCAGAACCAGATGTTGAAGTTTTCAATGTTGATCCTTCTAAACATCGTTGTTTGATATTTGGTACTGATGGCTTATGGAATGTACTTTCAGCGGATGTAGCTATTTCAAATGTGTATGGAACAGAAAAACATAATATTGAAATGAAATCTTTAGAAGTAAGATACCTGTACATTTTGTAAATAGATTTAATTTCTTAAATTGTATTTTTTTTTAGAAAGTAGATTGGTTAAATCCATCAAAAAATCTTGTTGACAAAGCAATATTACAATGGAATAAAGTAAGATTGAGGGCTGACAATACTACTGTTATTACATTAATGTTAGATCCACCTGGTCCACCTGCTCCACAAGTGCTATTAAAACATAAAATGCAGACTGGCAATATGAAATGTGAAGATAAAAATAGTTGCAAATGTGTTGATGGAGATCCACAAGTTCAAAGATTTGGTCGAGGTTCAAGTAGTGGATATGCCATATTCACTAGATATCCTACAGACCATCTAAGAGCATCAAGCGCTCTTGCCAGCACTTCAAAACCGTTAGTGATTAGTATTTTTACTTTAATACTTTTTCGTGTCTAATGTTTTTACTTTTTTTTTTATACAGATATCCTAATACTCCTATAGAAACACCACCTTTAAAAACAAATAAAGTACTCAGAACATCTGCAAAAATTAATAATAATAATAATAACAATAACAATAATAGTGCTAGTAAAAAGGATGGTCAACCAGCAGGAAAACGGTGTACACGGACAAGCAGTGGAAGAATTGTCAAAAAACAAAAATTAAATGAAAAGTCTACAACTAATGATGAGACTTCAAAATTTGGAAATAGTGATTCTGAAAATGAGCAAATGCCACGTGAACCATGGCTGTTGTCTCCAACTAAAACAATTAAACCTGAAGATACTAAAGTGGGTGTAGTATTAAGAAGTTCTGGAAAAATCCAAAAGGTATGGAAATGTAATGACACCAAAGAAGATTCCACTCCAACTAAGATTACGACAATATCAAAAATGAAGACTCCTTTGACAGAACCAATGACTAGAATATTAAGATCACACAAAAAGAAAGATAGTAGAAGATTTAAAAAAGTTACATCTAGATCATCTTGGTCAGCGGGTATGGTAACTCGTAGTCATAGGAGAAGTGTTAAATGTTAATTATATTTTCCCTATGTTTATTTTAATTAATTTTACCACATTTTTTTAACTACCAAAATCATTGGATATGTTTATATTTTGTAGTACCTATTATTTTTATTGTATGTTGTTTGACATAGCTTTGCTTATAACACAAAAATTATTATTATGTTTTTCCTTTTCTTATTTGTTTTCCCTAACTAACAGAAATATTTTTTCAAACAAATATAATCTATTATGTATTTTTTTCTATTAATTTAAAGCTTTTTGATTAGGTAATGAAAATTTATAATTATTGTTCAATTCATTAGTTATGCTATTGATAAATATGTACATTTTATAAAATCAACGGTTTTATTATATTATTTTTTTTTTCTTTTAGAAAAATTGTTAAACGATAATATTATAAAATTTAATTAATAGTTGTGTATAAAACAATTATATTTTTTTAAATGTGAACATTGATTATAAACATATTAACTTTATAATTGTTTACAGGATGTGAAATGTAAATGTTTGTTGAAACTATTAAGAGTAAAATATTAAATCATACAAATTTATAATTTTTTTCCAGACTCAATTATTCCTATTCGACGACGTTGAGTAACCACTAACTAGTAACCTAATTTAGTGTAGTGTATATTATCTGAAATCTTGACTCTGCGCGTTCTTGTTCCTTGTACACATCAAAGACAAGTATATGGTCATGGACTAAGATAATATAGTGGACTGGAGACGAGCAGCTTATCAGTGATCACGTATGACGTATGTATGTACAAGATGCAACATAAGTGAGTCACTACTCGCTATGGGGGCCGAGGTTAGGTTAGCTGGCGTTGTAGCCATCTGTATAAAACACTGACTAAGATACAAAATTTGACGCCATTTAAAACCACCGGTAGCGCTGAAAACATTTGATTCCCGGGTGTAGGGAACCACCTGGGGGCTGACCCATAGATAATATAAGATTTTATATTACCTATGGGCCGACCATGCCGTTTACAGTCCATAGCCTCGTACACAAGGGTGTCCGCAAAAATTTGTCCTTTTTAGATTTATCTATCACACTATCCTATTAGTGAGTATTTTTCTGACATGTTTTCCTTCATGTAGGCAGGGAATGTAAAAAAATATTTATGAATTATTCAATTATACATAGATAGTTAGTTAAAACTTAATCTTACAGCATTAATTTTAATTAATTGTTATGTAATCTTAAATTAGCAAATATATATATTTTTTTATAAATAAAATGTTACTGTTGATTTTATAATTTTAGGTAATTTATAAAATTAAATACTTTTAGCTTATTCAGTCATTGATACCACAAACTTGAAAAGTTGAAACTAATGTAAGTATGCCATCTATGAACAATGAACATTTAATTTTTTTATCAAAAATGTAAAAACTTGGTTGACATAGTGACACTGCAGTATTGCACTTGAGCCAACCACTATATCCCATAATCTATAAAAGCAACGTTCTTAGTTCTGACCATGACAAATGATATAATTTGTCATGGTTCTGACCACGATTTAAATTAGTATGGTTGCCCAACGAATTTAGAAAAGTGTCTACCGAAATAAATCTCCATTATCAGTATTAAACAGCTGGAGACTTACGCTCTAGTACTTCTTAATTGTTGTAATGAATCCACAGATATATACTAATGCTGTATTAGTATATGTCTGTGAGTGAATCTAAATGCAATTAACTTTCAAATGTAAATTGTAGTTCTGTGATAGCCACTATGACATATAAGCGCTAGTGCTTAAGACTCCAGCTGTTTAATTTAACTATAATACTGATTATAGAAATTCTTTTCGGTAGACACTTTTCAAGTATGGGAATCAATAATCATACGTCGATGGGCAACCATACTATCTATAGCCGAGGTTCTGACGTTCATAATCGAGTGTAATAAAATTCACTGTAAAAAAAAAAAGAAAAAATGTTTTTATTTTTAATTTAAAAAAAGTTTAATTTACGATATTTTATGTTGCAACGATAATTATTGAGGTTGGGATTTCGATGCACTTAACATTGTTTTCCAAATCTAGCTACGCGATACTTGTTATATTTAATGACGATTTTAAATGTTGAGGTAATTTTCTGCATTTCAAAATATATGGGGCATTTTGAATTATTTTCTAAATTTAAATTGTATTTTAAAATGTGCACATGATTTTTATAATAAATATATAATCTAAACCTATAGGTATATATAAAAAAATAGTTAATTTTCAGATTAAATAAGATGTCCAAAATGATAAGTTCTATCTGTAAAACTTTTATACAATCCTTAAAAAGTTTAAAATGTATAATATAATTTATACTAAATTCATATCTTTAATATTAAAAATAAAATAAAAATAATTTGATGCACTTTTTAGAATTGTTTGGGCATTTTTATTTTTGGACATTAAAGTCATGAATAATAAATTATGATAATCAACCCAGAAAAGCCAAGGGTGAGGGCAACTGACCCTACTCCCCTCCCCCCTTCCGAAGCCCTTGCAGTTGTACAAATAACATAGTATGACATACATTGTGATTTTTCACCTATTCTGTGCAAATAATATTCAAAATATGATTTATTTAGTTAATAACGTTTGCCACGCCCCCCTGGAGTCGGCGTTCAAGGCCACAAATCACCCGATTCAGACACGACACGACCGTTTACAGTCAATTTCACGAAATGTGACACTCGACCATAATATAAAAACAAGGTGTGGTCGTAATTTTTTGACGGTCAGATCCTTCGGTAAGCACGTGACGTAGAGAAGTGTATAGTAATAATAATTTCATGATTATATGATAATACGCGTAAGCAAGTGACGTATTGCGCGGACCAAATCTGGATTTTGCGATCATACCATGAATAATGCACTCGACAATAGTGCATCTAGTCGACTTTTTCACATAGAGCTAAAAGCCTAAAAAATGTTGTGTAAGGAAGTCGCGGCAAATTTAAATCTACATGGCAAATCAAGTGAATATCCAATCTTGTAAGAATTTGAACTTCAACGCTCAAAACAATTCATTTTAACTTTTCAATTGTAACGGAGCTATCGAAGCCGATACTCCGTCACTTTAATAATTAATACAAGTGGGTTCTTGTGTAATGACTCTATTTATTTTACATAAAAATATATTTACAAATAAGAGGGTTTTGACTGCTCGTGTTCCCGTGACTATCTGATTCGGTGGTCTTACATAATCGGGTATATTATGTTTTTATTATACATTATTGGGACGACCCGGGTGGCTATGATCAGCCCGTTCGAAAAAGTGGCGTCGATCAATAGGCCCGGGTGGGAAGCGTGGCCTAGGCAGGCGCGCTTGGGGGGACCGCCTATGCGTCGTTTGTGACCCTGAAAAGGACCGTTTAAATTTCCGCCGAGTATACGGGGTGAAGCGTGGCTCTTTGACTCCTCTTCGAAGCACTCCTGGTTGGTCGGCGGACTTGGGGATAGTCGTCGGCTTCTTGGACGATGGTTAGTGGCCAGGAGTTCGTGTCGCCACTACGTGTCGGGTCAGCCCCGCTCCACTGTCTTGATCCGTCGACGATGTCGGCGGCTGGTTGTGTCGCCGTCCGATGTTCAGGACTGAACCGGTCGTGCTTGAGTCGGTCTTCACTAGCGGCGGCCGGTTGTGGTGGTTGCGGCGTTTTTCTTCGGTGTCGGTTGTTCTCCTCTTATCCTTCAATAGACGGCAAAGTGTGTTGATTTCTGAAGTCTTGATGTTTTGAAGGTTGAAGGAGTACTGTGTCTATTTGCTTTGCTTTGAAGGGATGGCTAAGCCGTTAATTATTCCAGACTTTTGCCTCTACTAGTGGATGGAAATTTAGAAGAAGATTTAATTAAGTTGTTGTTCTACCCATGTTAAAGGGTAGGGTTTGATTATTCGTTTAGTGGTTGAAGGGTGGTGAATTTTACCATTTTAAGAGTCGGATGTGGACATGTGCG
>NC_042494.1:55748883-55778371 GCF_005508785.2 Acyrthosiphon pisum
GGCACACCCGTATCGTACGAATACCTATGTTTTGGACAGATTCGATGCGTTTCTAATGTGAAAGGCCGATAAAAGGTGCCCAAGAAGAGCCAGCATAAGAAAGAATTGGAGAGACGTGGAGTTTTAGAATGTTGAGTTTCGAAGTTGTTGGGACGGGGCTAGAACGGTTAAGTATGGTGTAAAGTATTCCGCGAACGCGAGTTGCCTTTTTGGTGATGTTTTGTACGTGTTTGCCGAAGGTGAGTTTGCACCCGATTGTAACGCCGAGTTCTTTGGCATGATTGGACCAGTTCACTGGATGATTGCCGAGTAGTAATGGTGGGATGGATGAAGTATTAGAACGTCCGAAAAGGATACCTACAGTTCTGGTCGGGTTTATTTTGATTCCCCAGCGATGAAACCATGTGGTAGCTAGGTTGAGTTGGTGTTGTAATTGTATGGCTGCTCGTTTCGGGCTTTTGTCGAAAGTAAAGAACATTGTGTCGTCAGCGAATAGAGAGAGATGTGCTTTAGGAGTCGTTGGTATGTCGTTTATGTAAGTCAAGTAGAGAGTAGGTGAGAGACAGGATCCTTGAGGGACGCCTGCGAGTATGTGTTCTGGTGGACGAGAGTGAGTCTTCGACTTTTGTGATGAAGGTGCGGTCAGTGAGAAAAAGATTCGATGATTTTAACGATTTTAGTCTGGATATTAAGTTGAGTAGTATATTTTGGTCGGTTCTGTGCCACCGAAAATCCCACGGATCCCGGCTACTCCGTTTAGCCTATAGTTCTATGCTATAGCGGCCGCGCCTCTCCCCTCCTATCCATGACCAGCCTTGCCCGTACTTGACCCTCCCCTCATATCTATATGCCGCGCGCTGCCATTCCCCTTCAAGCTGTGGGTAATTGAGGAATATTAGCATAATATTATTTATTTACTTATAATTTATTAATAGTGTATTATTTATTTATTATGTATGAATACTATTTATGTAGCTATCAATGTAATGTATGTGTAATATATAATAATTAAATATATTTATTCTTAACCTTTTATCTAGCTCAGACCCTTATATATGTGATAGGGGTGGTTAAGAGGGAAGGGGGTGAGGTTTGAAACGTAAGTAATGGATGGGAGGGGGAGGGTTGAGGTCGGGTACGTAAGTGATAGCTATGGATGGGTTTGGAGGGGTAAGGTTGGGTAGGTATGTATGCTTAACCCGATAGAATATTAGTATATTATTTATTATGTATACTATTTATTTCGCTATCAATATATGAATGCTTAGAATATAGTATACTGATATAGTAATTAGTTTTAAGGTGCGGGTGATGAGGGGGTATTAGTATACTATTTATTATCTATACTATTTTTATACCTATCACTTTTTACGTTATACTTATTTTTTAAAAATATTCACACATATTATACATAATGAAACTTATAATGTAATAAAATCGTATTAGTAAAATACATGGTTGATATGTATTTTATGTATGGATACATACAATATAAATCACTTGTTTGATATTTATATTTTACTAGATGTGTATGCTATGTTGTTCCATACATATCCCCGATGAATATTAGAATGATATACTTTTCACTTATATTAAAATGAATACGATAACATTTTGTATGAACAACTATATTAAGAAAAATTAATTTTTATTATAACCGATATCATCAATATCTTTCACATATGTGTATGATATCGAACATAAACATCGTGAAGGTGGTTAAAAGAAAATAATAAAAGAAACTGATTAATTAATAATAAAAAATGATTAATTTGAATGATCTGATTTGATTATATGTAAATAGGTGAATAGTGAGGTTTAGTATGGTATACACTTCACGTATATTATTTATTACTACTAATAAACTTTATATTATTTTAGGAGTTATCAATATTTATAACGTACATAATATAATACTTAAAACCTAATATTGCTATTGTCAGTATAGTTAATGTAGTATAAATTTCATACTAAGGTATTACGATATTAGGTAATCCACTATATAAGGTATGATGTGATTGAATATGATATATATAATATACTCTTAAATTACTGTTAGTGAGATGTTTTTAGGATATTTCATAAACTATCAATATGTAGCACATAATAATATGGTAATTATAGTTTAAATATAGGTATATATTTAGTATTTACACTTCAGCGTAACCGTGTAGTTATGTCAGAAAATTGAATGATTGAAATAATCTATGTTCGTAGGTGGGTAAAAGTATGTTTACCTCAATCATAACTAAATTGTCTTTTATATCAAAAATATATGATAGGTATATTGTTATAGAGTAAATAGTTATCATATGTTATAGGACATATCACATAGGTATGTCTTACACAGTTACACTTTCATATTTCCCACTGACAGAAGATAATGGTATATCGTTAATAATTACTTAGTAGCGCTATGGTATAACATATTTTATAATTTACAATCGTGATATACACTTCGTGCAACATATTATGTTAACAATGATATCGCAGACAGGTGAGTCAAATATACAACACATCACCCTAGGAGGATGGTGACGGTTATCTGATAACGGTGGATAACACGATGTTATATCGCTGATCACTATTTGGATATTTATACTTAGGATACTTCGGATTAATGAATAAAGTACAAAAAAAAATATATCAACAAATAACTTGAACATCTATTAAGAATCATTTATAGAAAAAATCATTAAAAAATAATAACTTCTGGGTCAAAAATTAAAAAAACCTTTAAACACGATTTCCCAACATTTCATTTTTTGGAGTTACTGCAATTCTTGGTAGCAGGGCAGTACACTGGTATAGTAGATTTAAGTATAATTTAAAAGGTGAGGGTAATAGAGGTGTATTAGCATTGAATTTATTATAATTGATTAATATTATATTATATTATTTATTATTTATGAAACTATCAATGTATGTATGCTTGGAGGTATGGTACCTATACTAGTATAATAGATTGAAGTATAATTTTCAAGGAGTGGGGAATAGAGGTATATAATCGATTAATAGTATATTGTTTATGTAGCTATCGATTTATATATGTTAAAGGGTATGATAAATTGGTATAATAGTTTGAAGTATAATTTTCAAGGTGCTGGTATTGAAGGTATATTAGTATATTATTTATTATGTATAGGTATTAGTTATGTAGCTATCAATGTATGAATGCTTAGAAGTGTAGTATACTGGTATAGCAGATTTAAGTATAATTTTCAAGGCGTGGGTGATAGAGGTATATATTAGTTTATTATTTATTTATAATGGATTAGTAGTATATTATTTATTATGTATACTATTTATATAGCTATCAATGTTTGTACGCTTAAAAGTATGGTACACTGATATAGTAGTTTGAATTATAATTTTCAAGGTGTAGGTAATGGAGGTATATTATTTATTATGCATACCTATTTTTTATGAAAGTATTAATGTATGTATGTTTAGAGGTATGAAACCTATACTAGTATAATCGATTTATTATTTAAGTATAATTTTCAGGGTGTAGGTAATGGAGGTATATTATATGATGACTATATTTTTAGTGATAGCCATTGATGAGAGGGTATTTATATATATTTATTTTATTTATGAGAGTCAGATTTATTACGACAACAATTAATGCCCAATATAAAAGTCAAAGTAAAACTTAACACAAATGCTGTTCCTACGATTCCTCAAAATATACCCTGCTCTACTTCAAATTCTTCAAATTTATCCGAACGAGAAAAAAGAAAAAGAATAAAAGAAAAAAAAGAAATTATATCTTCTATAATGACAAGTACATCAAAAAAGTTAAAGCCCTCATTTAGGTCTTTTGAAAATAGTGAATGTAAATCGAGTGATGTTGATGATGACGATGATGTAGAAGGCGGTAATTTAGTGTTGATTACAAATGAATCATTTGTGGCTTTTAAACAAAACGAGATTGGTATACAATGTGAATTAGGTAGTGAAGTATTAAAAAGTCACCATGATTTATCATTAAATTTATCACTTGATGAGTTTTCAACTTCGGAGGATGAAAGTTTTGAAGTTTATGATGAGGACGTCGAAGTACTTCAAACTGGAAAAAATGCCATAAGAAAATCTAAAGAAATAGAAAACGATTCGTGTTACATTGTTTTCTGGGAGTCTCTGTCAATTTTATTTACACGTTGTCATTACTGTAATGCTAAAGTGGAAAATATTCATAATTATACCAAGGGAGCATTGTTGGCCGTAAAAACTATATGTGAAAATAGACATATTTTCAAATGGACGTCTCAGCCATTATTTGATAAACGACTTGTAGGAAACATTTTAATGGGAGCTGCTTTAACGTTATCCGGTGTCTTATTTAATCAAATGAAAACATTTTGTTCGTCTTTAAAACTTGCATTTTTTTCAAGAACAGTTTATGATAAAATCATTAACAACTATACAGCTCCTGTAGTAAAACTAATTTGGGATCAACACAGACAAAATAATATAAACGAACTAAAAATGGGTACAAGTATATTTTGGTTAGCTGGTGATGGTCAATTTGACTCCCCTGGTTTTTGCGCCAAATACTGCACGTACTCAGTCATGGATGGTCGAAGCTCCAAAATAATAGATTTTAAAATTACTCAAAAAGGAATGGTTCGGGGTGACTTAGAAAAAAAAGCATGCGAATTACTACTTCAAGAACTTGAAAAAAACGACGAATGTAACATCAATGTATTTTTGACAGATCGACATAAGGGAATTCGTTGTTATATTCGAACACATCATCCGAATATCGAACATGAGTTCGATGTTTGGCACTCATCAAAAAGTTTGACAAAACGACTAAAAACTCTAGAAAAAAATCATCATAGTGCTTTTATGTGGAAGACAAGTATAATAAACCACTTATGGTGGTCTGCTCAAACGTGCGATGGTAATGGAACTGTATTAGTTGAAAAATGTACATCAGTTCTGTATCACATTTCAAATATTCATCAGTGGAATGATAATGAACAGATAAAAAAATGTGAGCATGATCCACTTACCGATGAAGAAATAAAAAATAAACTCTGGATTCCAAAAAATAGTGATTCGTATTTTGCGTTAAAAAAAATTATTACTGCCAAAGATTTATTGAAAGATTTGCCTCATGCTAAACATTTTATTCACACTGGCCGCCTAGAGTCATACCACAACACACGTTTAAAGTACATGCCAAAACGTATACATTTGAAGCACGAAGGCATGTATATTCGATCAATAATTGCTATTTTAGATCATAACGATAATACCGATAAAAAAATAGTTGGAGATAAAATGGTTTATTCCAAACCTCTAGGACGGTATACAATAAAAAATACTTATGAAAACACGGAAGGAAATTGGAGAATATATTATATATAATATAATATATAATATATTAATCTATAGACATTATGAACAAGGTCCATTTGATAGCAATAGAAGGCTCTTCGGGACCATTGAAATTTGAAACTACCAGAAAAACATTTAATACCAAAAAATATTGTTCAGACACCAAAGCCAGATATTGAAGAATTAAAATCAAAAAAGTATTCTAGGTTTAAGTAGTGTAAATTATTACAAAAATTGGTATAGTTTAACATTGTTTTGAAATATTTAAAAAAAAATAATACTGTGTCTAGGATTTCTCCTATTATTCATATGTAATTTTACTGTAATTTCGTGTGTTAAAAATTAAAAAAAAAATACGAGAGAAATTCATTTTAAGTATTTTTGTACATTACGATTTACGATTTATTTATAGTTTTGAAAAATGTAAATTGATAAACTAACCAACTATTATTATTACAATAATATTAACCATTTCCAGTTTATTATTATTATTATTACTATTATTTTGTTTTAGTCTACTTGTGGATCAGTTGTTGTTCATTATGGCGAGTGTAAAACCTTATCAATTTGAACCAGATTGTTCAAATGAGCGGGATTCAAACAATTTTACTGAAAATAATGATTTTGAAATTAACGTAGATAATCGAAGTGGTAAATTAAATTGGTGCAAATGTGGACAGTGCGTAGTTATGACGACGGATCAAGAAAGCGTCTGTTGTCAAGAAAGTGAAAAAGTAAAACAAGTTAGTGGAATAGCTGGTTGTGTGACAAACAATGTTTTATTCAACAAACTAGTTTTAGACAAAGATGTTTTAAATATTTCTTGTCATAAAATGATTTTAAAGTCTAAAAAAAAACAGAAAAAAAAAGTTTTGTGTAAAAGTGAACCACCAAATAAAGTCTGGCGATACTTGGCTTACAAACAGTTTATTTCGTGGATAAATGCATGGACAACGATTGGAAAGGGAAATAGGATAGTAATTCCATCATGTGTTATTTATAAAATAAGACAGACTTATCCAGAAGAAAATGGTGTTTATGTAGGATTTCGGCCCAACGATAAACTTCCTACCTAATTTTTGTATTTCTAATTACTCGCTGTATGTACAATTATTATGTTTTTTTTTTTTTAATACAATACTTACAATAATACTAAATCAATTTAAATTGTTAACAATGTTTGTATACGTACTTGTTATAATAACAATAATAACAATAAGTTAATAAATAATAATGGTTAATACGTAATAAAATACATTGTTTTGTTACTTATATGAACCAGATGTTATTCGTCTTAAATAAATAATATCATAGCATAGTATCATATCAAAAAGATAATAATTACATATTTAGAAAAATTATGTGAAAAACAAAAGTATAGGAATCAATTTACTAAGAACAGTAAGAAGACACCCGATTATAGTAACAGGCACGCGTGTACACGTTGCCGCCGCCAGTAGGATCTTATGACGTCACGGGTGATTTTAAAGACTTCGTAACTCGAAAACTATTTAACGCAGAAAAATATTATTGGTACCATTTTTTTAGTCAGATTTTTTGTGATTTTTTAAATAAAAGTCAATTTTGAGTGTTTTATGGTCCTTTAATTTCCATATTATATCACGTCTTTTTAAGATTTAATCATTATTAATTTTTTTTTTTAACTTAGCTTTTTTTTTGACACAGATTTATAACGAAGTGATTTTGGTGTGATATCAGCTATTTTTCATGAAATAAGTCGAGATTTTATTTGACTGTATACAATAACAATAATAATTCATATATACCTATTTGCATCGTTGGCCTCCTGTTATATCTTTTTTTCTATTTCAATTTTTTTTTTCTAAAATTATAATATTAACATTGTATCGTTACATCTAACCCATATTTTATTATTATGTTTAATAATTGATGTGTAATGGGTTTGAGACTTGAGTCATAGACTCATAGATGGACCATGGTGGCAAATCACAGAATTAAGAGCATATGATTTGTCATCGACCTTAATTGTTGCCATGGGTAATGAATTAATCACCAGATTGTTTATTTTATTATTATTGTATTATTGTTTTATTTTATTATTGTTCCAAGTTTTCAGCATAATAATATGATACCGTCGCGCTGGATCACGAATTCACTAAACAATCACAGTCCGACCCATATGTTCCCCGACCCACCGCTTATCTATCCCCACTGTTCCGTACGCAAAATTGGTCTTAAAAGTACTTGAGCATTTTTGCTTATAACTTATAAACTATCTAACCAATCTGCTAGCGAGTTCCTCTGTTCTGTTCTTCTGATCGATTGATACCTTATACGACTTTATATGTTCAGTCGTTTACCCTGTACCTAGAGGTTGACAAAGGATTGACATAAATTAGGACAATTTTTCAATGTTAAAACTCGGTTTTCTGTTAATATACGTAAGTGGCTA
The DNA here is from genome assembly GCF_005508785.2 of Acyrthosiphon pisum. Classification (NCBI taxonomy): domain Eukaryota; kingdom Metazoa; phylum Arthropoda; class Insecta; order Hemiptera; family Aphididae; genus Acyrthosiphon; species Acyrthosiphon pisum. Next base: position 55,756,667 of record NC_042494.1, read on the forward strand.
CTCCACATTTTTTTTTTTACTTAGCTTCGCGCCACTACCGTCGCGCTGGATATTTTAGTTATTAACACAAAATTGAAACGGCTGGATGTACATTTTGAAGTACTATCTCCTTCAATATTGGTTGTATCATATTGAAATCTTCGAGGTTCAATGCAGTGACACCTCTAAATCAAATTTCTGTTCTAAAAAAAGCTACGTCTCGATTTTAATTTTGAGAAATTCGCAAAAAAAAATTTACCGCCAATTTTTTTAAAAAAAAATTCAAATTTTGAACACAACATTTACCCCCTTAATAATTGAGTTAAAAAACTTATACCAGCTGGAAATGATCTAAGTACGCTATTGCTTCGGTCTTTGAAGACTTCATAAAGATAGGGCTTGTATTGAAGGATTTAGGTTTATAGATCAGGTGAGATTGTATATGTCCTACCTATTTTAAGTGCGGTCCCGAGGTCTTCTTCGCCCTCTCATTATATTTCCCACAGAACGATTTATATATTGACATGATTATATATCAAATATTTTATGTTTTATAAAACTAAATTTAACATAGACGCTTACTAAATTGTTACCTATTTACTTGGTATGAATGATTAAAAATTAAATTACAATTTAACAAATTACATTTCTGTTCCACATATCTGTGCTATTTTTTGTTCATAAAAATTGTAATATAATTAATTAATAGGAAGGTAATTAACACTGCAAAATTAAAATAATGTATTTTTTTTTTTTTTTTATTTATAATAATAAGACATTCCTAGCCTAAGGCTATCTACATCTATGGATACTTAGTAACATAATTTTTGACTATTTTAACATGATATTAGTTAAGTAGTAATAGCGATAATAAGTAAAAAATAATGTATAAAACTGAATAAAAATTTAAATTTTACTATGCATATTTTGTGATTTTTTCTTGCATATTTAGACTTTTTTAGTGCATATTTGCAAGCATATTCTACAATTTAAAATTCATATAACTCTAGTCTTTAATTATTACTTATTGGGATTAATATAAGAATTCAATGTTTCAATGTTTATGACGCTAAATTCGAAAAAAAAAAGTTATCAAAGAATTAATTATCGCAAGAAAATTGTAAAAAAGCAAACAATTATCGATTATAGGTAACAAGAGGTAATCGCTTGTTGTACAATAGACAATAGATGTCAATTGGTTACTGACCACTATTTTAGATATTGCTATTTAAGTAGGTATTTTATTTCATTATTTGTTTTCATAGGCGCAAATAGCGTTTGAGATTTGGGGGGGCTAATAGGGCTAATAGGGCCTTACTTTGATAATATTGAATAAGCTTAAAAGAAAGTGTAGGAAATGTTTGGGAGGGCTATGGACATTTTTTGGGGGGCTTAGCCCCTAAAGCCCCCCCCCCCCCTATTTGCGCCTATGTTTGTTTTTGTATTAAGGTAGGTTGAATTCATTTTTGCCGAAAACATTTCATTCATACGTATTAATAATGTTTAATTATTATGATTATATGTATTATATTTTTGTTATTAACTATTTTGTACTACCTTACCGTAAAACTGCATGGATAGGTTCAAGGTATAAATATGTAATATCTAAAAACTATTCTACTTGCTTTGAAAATTTCATTGCGTATACCAAAATTCTTAACATTGCGTTAGGTTAGATCCCCACAAATAATGTTTTTGAATTTAAAAAAGAATAATGACCATCGTATTCAGAGTTAAAAAAAAGATAGGTACCTATATAATACAATGATCCACCCTTTTACTTTAATGATTCAATACCTAGCTTGTTTTTATTAGGAGTTCAATCTTATTATGAACCAAGATAGGGTTTTTGCGATAGAATTATTGATGATTGAATCAGAAATAACAATTAGGTAAAAGATATTTTGTTGAAATTATCACTTTATTTTCAAATCTCCAATCTAGCAGAAAGTTTATGAAAATATGAAATGTTGGAATGAATAATGCAGTCTAGCTTCCAAGCGATTTTTGTGATTTTTTTTAAAATTTTTTTTAAGTCTTGATTAAATACTTCAAAATCTTCTTGTTACGTTTAAAATACCGAATAGGTAATGGAATTTTTGAATTTTTTTTTGTATACATTATAATTATATGCGTATTTTTATCCTACACATTTTGGTGGAATCAGAAATTAATTATCGTACTTACTTTTCACTTTAGTGTTAATAAATTAATTTAATAAGAAGAAAAATTCCCAGACGGGTGGGAATATGCACAAACAACTGGACTTCAAAAGATGATACATTTTAAATCAAGTCTGGCCGACAAATTCTGCTTAAAAATATTCAAAATCACTTGGGAGCTAAACTTCAATTATGCCACAAAATAGTAGTTATACCTTACATTTTAAGAAATAACTATTATTTTTTTTGTGGATGGGAAGGGGCAAAATATGGTGCCTGATAACGGGAAAAGGACAAAACTACAAAATAGAACACCGGCGTTTTTCAAGGGGTTAAATAATAAATATAGCCTATAGGCTATATACAATACATTCCGGAGATATACGGTTTTTAGTTTTTGGATTCCGGCAATATACGGTCCGGGTATAAATATTCCGGGTAAATATGGCTTATAATTTTTGGATTCCGATGATATACGGTCCGTGTAAATACGTTCCGTTAAAATGCGGTTTATATTTTTTTGATTCCGTCAAGATACGGTCCGGATAAATACGTTCCGTAGTTATACAGTCCGGGCATATACTTTCCGGATTATTATAGCCCTCCTTATAATTATTCAATTTTCAATTTTGTACTTGTACTAAGGCTCTAATAGAAGTTTTTAAAGAGCCCTATAGTAGAACCATGGGAGTATTCAATTGTTTATCTGCCTCACCCCTCATACGGTTCACGAGCCGCCACTGCCTAACGTTGATCCGTGTACAAATCCAAATGAACTAGATCTAATATCTAGGTACTTTCTTTTTCGAACTGTACCTAATATCTTCTGTAAATTTATATTTTTTTCATTTTGCTAAATGTATGCTCTATTCCAAAAAGATCAGGCGCTGGCGACCGAGTTGTGCGCATGGGCGTGGCTTTGTTCCCATGGCAGCGTCTAATGCGCCGCCGTAGTAGGGACGGCGTCTAACCGTCGCGAAACGAAGACTGGTCCATAGAATAAAGATACTGGTCGCCGCGGAAGTCTGATCTTATTTGGAATAGAGTAATGGAACCCTCCTGAGTGGTTTTGATCCGCTAAGGATCGTTATTTTTACAAAGATTAACCACAGACTTCTACATTACAGTATTACAGCACTATATAGAAATCTGTGAGGTTCACTTAAGAGGACGTCGTACTCGCATGTGTTGTCTCCGTCTTACAAACGTACGACATGGAAAATTTTCGTTCGCTAGTTTCAATTGGGTACTGTCATTTTCGATTTTAGAGTGAATTGACCTATTATCAAACTTTTGGGTAACAGCATTATCTGTGCCCTCTCGTTGGTTTTTTACGATATTTTAATTTTTAAGTGAGTTATCAGCATGTAAAATATTAATATTTGAAAATGCTCATAACTCACTTAAAAATTAAAATAAGGTATGATTCAGTTAACTAATTTGTATAATAATAACCTAAACTAAAATTTGTATATTAACTATGTTAATGTTATAAAATGTACTAGGTTTACTAAAGCAATATAAAAATAACTATAATTATAGTGTTTATTAGTTTATTATTCATATAGCATTTAATAGAATTGCAACTATACATTTATGAGTTTATAATTTTTATTGACATATTAATATTTTTATAAATTAATCAATATTTCAAACTTAGTAGAAATTTGTACATTTTTAAATTTTAGATACCTATTACTATAAATTTGAATGTTTATAATTTAGTTGTTTTTATATAAAGTTGTACCTTTTTACTACATTAGTTCATATTCATATTGTTTGTTACTTGGATAAACAAATATTATATTTAAATATACAATAAATCATTAAACTATACAAATACTTACCAAATTTAACTTGCGAGTTTAAAAACAAAATTATTAGGTACATTTTTATTTTTACAGGTTCTATACAGGTTTATTTTTAATGCTATACATTTCCAACCCGACTATTAGAAAATTCTTAAGGTGTTCACTGTTCATGTTTTGTAATTATTACTTTATTATTAATATTTAATATTATTAAATTATATCAGTTTATACTTTATACCACAGATATATACAATATTTGAAAGGTGATAATGGTATGATAAGGGGAGCTGCGCGCGCAGCAGCCAATTTGCCAAGCTGCGATCAGGCTGCTACCAAGGTGTATTGATAATAGTTATAGATTATATTATCTATAAACCTTGGGCTGCTGCTACTACAGAAAACTGAATAGATTATATGCCATAATCAATGCTACTACCACCTAATAATAAATAGTTTAATACCTATTCAGTCCCAGTGTAATGTACTTATGTTTATTTTATTTAGCCGTGGCTTAAATGTTTAATAGTTAATAGTTTAAAAATTAATCATGGGCCGAATGCCTAGTCAACTTTTTTTCTGACAACTTTATGTTCTTAATTTTTTTTAGTTATTTATTTATATTTACGTTAACCTATTTTTAATTCTCTAGTCACTCGATTTTATTAATGTGCCTTAAATTATCAAGATGGAACATATAAAAACTCCAAAAGTAATTTATATAATTCCTAGTCGCGTCCTCATAATTATATAAATATTGAAAATATACTTAATAAATAAGAGTTGGATATTTTGTTGGGTGCTTGTGGCTGAGGTTAACACATTATGCATGTGTGCTAGATAACTAGATTCCTTCTTAAATTATCTCAATCTACACAATCCCTAACCTACCCACCTGTAGTGTTTTATTATTCTACCCGGAGAGGTTATGGCAAGTGGTTTGTATTCTGTAGTTATTATAGTAGATCTAACCCAGGTTGTTGTGCATGCTTTTGTAGGACACGCAGTGAGTTGTGTGTATAAATCTTTAACACATGCAGTTGTATGGCCGAAAAAGACAGGTTCGTGTCACCGGCTGGCTTCCGTCTGTATCGTTTGTCATCGGCTCCCGGATCGTACTCTCTGTTCTGCCGCTTGAGGTCGTGGCTACAGCGTGAAGCTGCCATGGCCAAAGTGGCCAGGCAACAGCAACAGGACGGTTCGGTCATTAAAAAGGTACAACGTGTTATTCAGTTAAAAAAGAATGCTGATCAATAATTAAAATTATTATAATAAATATAAAAAAAATCTACATTAAATAAGATTTGAAATAATTTATTCAGCTAATGACTTTTAAAATCTATCAAAAGATAATTGATTTGTCGGTTATTAATTAATAATATTTTATCAACACTTAATATTTACTTTATTTAAAAAATAAATGTACTAATAGGTATTTAATACAATAGGTATTTTTTTTATTTTAAAGACCAAAAAGAATATAAAAATAAACAAATTAATAAGCATTAACTGCATAGCTAATAGGTATAAATATAATTATGAAAAACTCATTACAATCTAAAGCTTTAAAATATTAAATAATTTTGATTAGAAAATTATTATTATTATTTGTATGGTTTGTAAATAAAGTTTTTGTTAGATTCACAAAGGTTTAGCTATACATTTATGCATTATACTTAAACAAATCAAAGTCCTATATTTTTAGTTTATTCGTGTTCTAATTTAGTTAGTATCCATAATTAATAAATAAGTGAATATATTAATTGAGGAGTGTGGGGGCCTCCACTCAGGTCTGTAAAGATTTTGCAACATAACTTGGAATGAACCTCGGCACCACTGGATTCTACTGTACTTCATGGTCATAGTGATGACTTTTAAACCAATTTTTCTAAAACAAAATATTCATTAGATTAATTTTGAATTGTTTAAAGTAAGCAACAAAATATAAATAAATAATTTTAAAACCCATTATTATAAAAGTTTACCCTATAACTGCATGATTTTGCATATGTCATATATGCATGAAATTATAACCCCTTATTCACTAATTGTGTATTCACATATATATTTTAAAAACAATTTGTCATAAGTTATTTTTTAAACAATGTTACATTTAGGTGCCATGTTTTATTTGTTTATTTTGTTAGACCTGATTCTTGTGTAGTTTAGAATATTAATTTAACTAAATAATACAATTAGCAAAATAATTATATATAAAAACTATTTCACTAAAGCCAAAGTTTTACATATAATTTAAGGACAGTTATTTTGAAAATATACAGTTATCTTAATATCTAATACATACTATACTCTTTTTCACGAGAGAACAGGACCGTTTCAAGCATGTAAAATGATTCGATTGGTGCGTAATCACGCTTACAACAAATAGTTTTTGAGTGATTTGCGGTAGAGACCGGTTTTGGTTGGAGAACAGTTCTGTTTTCTCGTGAAAAAGAGTATAGATATGATTCTGTAATGACTAAAATGATTTATCTTAATTTTAGTACTAAGTAAAGTGTAAAATAAATAGATTTTAAAACTATTTGTTCATTTCCCAACATATTTTAGGACAGAGTGAGTGATCCAAAACAAAAATATTATAGATTAAAATTTATGTGAATTGAGATGGTACATTATAAAACCATTATTATATTTTTCTCTGAGGTGAGCAAATGCAAATCTGGTTTCCAACACTTCGTGCTTATTTTTTTAAGTAAAACCTTAATATATAATAATTGACAGAATATATTTATTAAACATTTTAATAACACCAATAACATCTATTAATCACTAAAACATGGAAAGATAATTATTAATTTGATGGTTTGTAAAATAATTTAATCCTGTATGGAGGTGGCATATTGCACCATTATGATGTGATTTTATGCTATAAAGTAAAAAATATAATCAGTATCATTACAATTTATTTTATTAAACAGTTCTATTAACTTTAAAATAAGTTGGGTTAAGAAAAGGAATTTATTAATTTAACAGCTTATTCAAATGTAATGAAGTCATTTTTGATTAATTATTTAATTTTTAATAAAATGTTAAGTATTTAAGAATGCATTAAATGTGATTTCCCAACTACAAAATTAATATATTAATCATTAATTGGAAAATTGTATATGAATAAGAGGAAAACAATATTACTGAAACAAAAAAATATATATGAACAATTCATCAACATATTTATGTGTACCTATTCTTTTGAAAGAAATATTTTAAATTGTTTAAAAACAAACCTTACTTTCTAATTTCTTAAAAATAATGATAATAACAGAATCCATATAATATACATTATCATAAATTTCTCTCTAATCATTCTATCATCCTCACAAGAAAACTAACATGATTAATCCTAGGCAAAATATTGAAAAGAAAATTTAGTGATAATCTATGTATTGAATAGTTCTTAAAAATGAACCATTAATAGTTTTGTCAATGAGAGAAGGGGTCTCCTCTGTTCACTCAAGACTTGTTCGCCATAATTTAATCTTATATTTTAAGCTTAATACACCACATTAGGATTGATTGCTTAATTCTAATGTAGTGAACTAGAAATGTTATACAATTATTTATGATCAAAATGAACAAATTTCAAATTAAGAATTCACAAATTAAAAAAAATATTTAGCCACTTAACAAAATTTATCTCAAAAATATAGTTAGTAGTAGTCGTCATTTTAACTTTTAAGATAAAACATAATATATTAATATGCTTTTTAAAAATATGAAATGCATGGTATAAAATTTGAGATTAGAAAAAATCATGTGTTTTCAATAACTTTGTGTATTTATTAAGATCTAATGTGGTTTATTTTGGAATATTCAATATGGTATTTTGCTTTGTGACTAATAACACAATTATTTTTAGCTTAGGTATTGACATCTTTTAGATATAATTTAGATATGTATAAATTCAAATTAACTTTAATTTTTACTACACATAGGTCAAAGTTGTCCTTCATAAAAAAAAAGCTTAAGTAGCTCACAATTTAAAATGCTATTTACTTGTGCTTAAAGTTACATAAAGTATTAATTATTATATATTAAATCTGAGTTAATTGATTAAAATGTATACATTTCTTAATTTCAGATAGAAAATGTACGGATGTTAGACCGATATAATTCCAAAAAAACGTCAGCTGGTACATTATATTTAACAGCTACCCATTTAATATTTTTCGATACTGAAAATAATAAAGAATCGTGGGTGCTGTTAATGCATATAGGCAATGTTGAAAAATTACCTATTACAACTACGGGTTGTCCAATTTTAATACGATGCAAAACATTCCTATCAGTCACATTTGTCATACCAAAAGAAAGAGATTCTCACAATATATTCACGTCATTGCTTGTTCTCTGCCAACCTGGTTTGTTTTTACATTGCTATTTAATTTGTAAATATACATTTATCTAAAGATAATGAAGTATTAATATACATTTTCAGCAAAAATCGAAGATGTTTACTGTTTTTTATATAAATCAAACTCTGATAAAATATCAAAAAGTGCTGGTTGGGATAGTTTTAATCTGGAAAAAGAATACCAAAGAATGAATGTACCAAATGAATCTTGGAGTCTTACTACATTAAATCAAGACTATCAGGTTGATATCTTTAATTAATTGTATTTTTATAATTCTGATATGTGTATGATACTTGAAAAAAATTGTATTACAATTACATACAACTGCCCATACAATTAATACATTATTTCAGTTGTGTGATACTTACCCAAAGTTCCTTTTTGTACCATCGTCTGTGAGTACATCAATTTTAGTGGGCAGTTCAAAGTTTCGTAGCAAGGAACGGTTACCAGTACTTACATACTTACACGGAAACAAGGTATTATTACAGACATTTTTTGTTTCTTGAAGTATTCATTTTTTCACTTTTAGGCGTCAATTTGCCGCTGTGCACAACCATTATCTGGATTTAATGCCAGATGTATGGAAGATGAGCAACTTCTCACATGTATACTATATACAAATCCAGGTAGCGAGTACATGCATGTTGTTGATACCAGACCAAAGGTAATTGTATTGGAAAAATAATTAAATGAAACTTATTACTCAATGTTATTATATGTACATTTTTAGATAAACGCCATGGCAAATCGAGCAACAGGAAAAGGTTATGAAAATGAAAATTTTTATGATAGTATTAAATTTAATTTTTTAGGTATAGAAAATATTCATGTAATGAGAAATAGCTTGTCCAAAGTTGTAGATTGTGAGTTCCATTGTTTTACAAATTGTAACTGAGTAAATAACACTTACTTATCTTTTTGGTTTTGATTTAAATATTAATATATTTTATTAGTATGTGAACAACGAAATCTATCTATGTCTCAATTTATTGGAGGATTAGATAGTAGTGGTTGGTTACGGCATATCAAAACTATTCTCGATACATCCGCTTTTATATGCCAAGCAGTTAATAGTGGGAAGTCTGTTGTGGTCCATTGTTCAGATGGATGGGATCGAACAGCTCAAGTCTGTTCACTAGCTTCTCTAATGCTAGACCCATATTATCGCACACTTCAAGGATTCCAGGTAGAATTAAATATTTTACTGAAAAGTTGAAGTTATGTTCTGATTTTTAATTTTATTAAATACTAGGCACTTATTGAAAAAGATTGGTTAGCATTTGGTCACAAATTTAGTGATCGGTGTGGCCATATAGCTGGTGACTCTAAAGAAGTCTCCCCAGTATTTACACAATTTATAGAAGCAACATGGCAACTCACAATGATTCAACCTACTTCATTTGAATTCAACGAACGATTTTTACTAATTTTACATGACCATGTAACATCCTGTCAGTATGGGACTTTCATTGGAAATTGTGAAAAAGAACGCGTTGATCTCAAGTAATTTTATTTTATTTCATAAAGTTAGTTAAATAATTTACTTTTTTAACATTTATACTTAAAATAATTGTTTAGACTCAAGGATCGTACATTTTCTTTTTGGGGTTATGTAGAAGAACATAAAAAAGAATTTTTGAATCCTCTTTATAGTGCTCAAACAGAAACTATGAGCCCTGATTTATCACCACAAAATATAAGATTTTGGCGTGGAATGTATTGTCGTTTTGAAAATGGTGTCCACCCACGAGAGCATGTATATGACATTTTACTAGCAACTAGTGAACAGACAAAATCCATTGATGATCACGTAAAATTCCTACAAAAAAGATTATCATATTTTAAACGTAAAATAACTGATGGTGCAGACATGGTCAAAAACAGTCTATTCTCAAAAGAAATATGTATAGAGCCTATGAGCTACAATAGAGAAGAAAATATTATACAATCTATGAATGATGCATTTGATAATTTAACTGTTATGGAGCCAAAACTAGATGAAGCCCATAAGGTGGCCATTGAATGGAAGAGCTTACGAGAAGCAGTTTCTTGTGAATGTTCTACTGATTCTTCTACAAAAAAAGTAATATATTATTGTTATTTGTTGTAATACCAATGATTTAATTATATTGAAATATATCTTATTACAATAACAAATAATTACCCAAAACGGGAACATTACCAGTAGCGCTTAAATAGTGTATCGAGATTATGAACACAAATGGATCAGCATAATGGTAATATCACTAATATTGATACACTCAGGGCAGTTCAGTTTGTGAGGGGGGGAGGAGCAACGGGACATTTTTAGGTGCCCTCTTAAAGTATTATGTATAATAATTAATAATAACAAACTATCACCGTTATTGTTCTTATTGAGCTTTCTGTCGTGACAAAAGACTAAAATATCCTCCCTATTTTTTTCATACTGTAGAATGATAGTTGAAGGGCCCCCATATTAATTTTTCCCTGACCCCGAAAAACCTTGGGACTGCCCTGGATACACTATTTATAAGTGTGTTATTAACATATAGGACACATAATATCTCTTAGACCTCAATACATGACAAGAAAACCGGTTCCAAGAAAAGTCTGTCTTATGTGTTATTGTATTCCTGCTACAGTAATGTTTGTTAACATTATCATTTAAGGCCCCTGAAAACGTGTCATTTTTTAGGAGTTATAGCTGTGGTTAGGCAATTATTTTGATCCTGTGGTCACTGGATTGTCTTTGTGTAGTAAATGATCATTAGTGTGCATATATTCCCCACCAATCGTCCGCATCATACATATTACGCACCTGTGTGCACATGTAATTTAGTCATTAGATTAAAATATTCAAAATCAATTTATAGTTGTGAAATCGCTATACGCCTAACAACGATTTAAGTACTTTCAAAGTTCTGATTTAAAAAGTGTAAAGATATTTGAAATTTTAATATATAAACAAGATTAGTTTGCATTGGTCGAAGCACTTTTTCAGTTTTAGCAAATTTTTGACGAGAATAAATATTTTAAATTTTATAAATTTTTAAATTTATTATATTAAATATATTAAAAACTATATGCAAAGTAAACTTTTCCATCAAATCGAAAATCTTTAGACTTTTAAAATCAAACCACTAGAAGTACTTAATGTTTGTCAATTGCTAAGGTTGTTTTGATGAAAAGGGATGATGATTACTAGAGTTTTCTGGGACTCAATTAATTTACCACTATTTATTAAAAACATTACTGACAATTAATAATTATTCTTATATTTTAATTGTTATTAAATGACACCCAATGCAGTGGTATTGTAATGGAGGGGGAATGCAGATATTCCCTTACCTGCCCCCTTCGATATTTTCAGAAATAAATAATTTCTTATTAACTTTATTTTTTTGTCAATAATCAGGTGCGGATCTAGAAATGAAAAAAGGGGGGGGGGCTAAACAAAAATATGTACTTAATTACTTATTTTGTACAAAGTCTTTCTTTAAATTAAAACCCCCGAAATTCAGTTTAAAGTATACCACTGACCCAATATGATTCAACTTGTTTCCCAGTTACAATAATTAGTACATTTTTTTTTTTGTCACATCACATATTATACATCTTTTAACTATACTTTATTATAGATTACAGTAATTTAATATTTATATTTATACTTTATATTTAGTATCACTGTTGGAAATGTGGAAATGTGTTTTGCACTCGTTGTATAAATATGAATGTTTCATTACCTGGACACCTTAGTCAAGATCCTGTGCCTGTATGTCACGGATGTCATAAAATTGTTTCAAGATCATCGACAGAATCTTCTTAAGTTCATTGTGTTATTATTCAACTAATTATTAGTTAATTTTATTAACATTAAGACCAGTTACAATATTTATACTTAAATCTGTAAATATAAATACCTTTTCCAGTTATAAATTAATTATATTATAACATATAGCCTAAATTATCTCATAGGTCTCCAATTTTTAATAGTACCCAATTTCTCTTTTTTGTTAGAAATAAAAATGATCGCGCAATATTTTCTATATCACACCAAATAATATATAATTTAAATAAGCTAAAGTGTTATATTAACTTCAATTATATTCTGTGCAAATTGAGAAAAATATCGGCACAAATTAAACAACAGTTTATACAACATATTAAAATTATTTTATTTGAATCATACTATTTATCAAACTTTAAATAATTTAATTAGGTATTTAAATTACATTCATATAAAGCAAGATCAATAATATTCTAATATAAAAATAAACATATATATTTAGTGTTTACTTCCTACATTCATTTATTCATAAATAAAAAACAATATTGATTACTAAATTATAATATTTTAATTGTGATGTATGCCTAATAGTTTCAGTTTTAGATATTTCATTAAGTAAGACCACAAAACTATTTTATAATTAACTTAAAATTTGAGTAAAACAGTAATGTTAAATTACACATTATAATTTAAAATTAACAAAACTTATTTATACTACACGTTAAATTAAAATTAAAATTTCAAATTTGTTTGAAAATATTATTATTTATACCCGAGATATATTGATAACATATAATTTTAATGAAGTTTGTTTTACATTAATTATATTAAATAATAAATACTGAATATAACATATTACATATTCTGGTTGAAAAATTGGATCAAACCTATACATTTGAAAAGTGATATCTTAAGGTATATACCTACAAATAATTAAGCTCTAGTTTTTAGATTTAATAAAAATTTTAATTTTAATGTAATTTCATTTCCTATACCATATTACTATTTATATATAATATATTATATTGTATTATTATAAACTAATAGATATTGATTCCAGAACAATTATAAAAGTTTTTTTTAAATATTTATACTAAGCAAGGTCCTCAACATTGATTTTCAGTGCATAACTGTATAAGACATGTAACACCACGTGTTGTCTCCATCTTACAAATATAAAACATACCAACATTTTTTTAAAAGCGTAAAATATATAACTGATAAGAATATTAATCGTATTTTTTAAAACCTTGTAAAATTTCCCTGTTGTTTTAATAAGTATGTTGTATGTATATAATCAGTAAACTATGTGTTTACGGATAGCAGTACACATACCATTGGCACAACTAGAGGAATGCAAAAGCGTATTTTAGTGTCCCTCGTATTTTTAGGTCCAACTATTATTTTATAGTGAAAAACCATACATTTTATGTTTTTTTAAATTATGATATATTTACTGTAAACAAATTTAAACTATTTTGGCCATTATATTACATAATTCACTATACATTTTTGCATACTCTTATTTAGACAATACATATTAAGAAAAAGTGAATTGCTTATGTGCTATTATTATAGCCAATAGGTCACATCAAAAAGCATTAAATATATTAATGCTATTGTGGAGTACAGTGTATTACTGGTAACCCCCATAATTTTTACCCGTCAAATCTTAATATATTAATAAAAAGAGTATTATACATATATAATATTTTGTTTTTATCATCATTATGAAGTGTGTTCAAATGTGGAGAAACAACGTTCAAGTATTGATTATTTTAGATTTGTAACTTGTAAGATCGTGTAATTTTTGAACAGGGGGTGTTGAAGGAAACCCCACCCCGGCTCTGTGAGTCATTTAGAATCTTAGCACCCCACGTTTTAGAGGTCTAGTTGCGCCTATGCGCTGTGCTCTCCTAGACTTGGAAATTGTAGACATTTGACTTTTAGAACTATAGGAATAAAGGTTTTCCAAAGGCCAATGGGTTAGGTGCAGTGGCGCCGAATACGAGTATCAACTGAGGAAAATTCCTCAGAACTATTTATAGTTGGGTCAGGTGGATTTGTGGGTGATAATAAGTGATCAATCATTAGTGGTATTTAATATTTATCATGATTTATATTAAAGATACATAAAGGCAAGGTAAAATTTTATGCATTTAAGGTACAAATTCATCAAAATCCCGAAAATGTGCAAACTATTTTTAGTAAGAAATTCATTAAAAGTTTTTCTTTTGATAGCTAACATGAGACATTTTTATAGAAGATTCCACTCAAGTTTATCTACCATTATTAAAATAAAAGTTTACCGGAAAGTAACGCTATTTGTGGCCATAAGATATTTTAAAATGTTATTCATTTTTTTTTAACTACATATTAAATTTGATTTTTTTATACAACCTATATAGGTACTAGGATTTATAACATCAGTGACAACACGGTTCTTACTAAGGATAAAATTCTTAAGCATCGCAATTTTAAAATTATTATTATCATCATCCATTTTTATTTTAATTGAAAAAAAATTATAAAACGTAGAAACTAGATATATTAATAAATATGGAAACTAGCTAGTATAGGCAGATGAAAACTATGACAAAGATTTAAAAAACCGCGGGAAACAATTCATATCAAGTATCAAGTATCCGCGATAAGAAAATGAATTAGAAAAGTGGGGGTAAACCGATCTATATCCCGAATTCCTATCTAAACCGGTGTATCCTTAATATGCTGAACCATGATCATGAATCGCGGGATCGGTAAAGCAAACAAACCGGTTTAGTCTGGCGAATTTCTTGACCGTCTCCTGTCAAAATCGTTTTTCGTATGGAATGATTTATCATTGAATTCAAACCTAACACATCCATGGACTATTATCTATTGACTATTATAAATTACAATGACATAGGTATACTTGACAACTATACTATGCGCTTTTTATACATTGCAGTATAGCATATTACAATTCTATGGTATATTTGAACTCGTAATTCATATATGTTCAGATTTGCATACTGCTGAGTTTTAAAATGTTAGATCAGCACAATTTACCTACGACAGAACAACCTACCATAATTACAATAAATTCCATAAAGTATATAGTAGGTAGGTATACCTATAGGTATTAGGTACTAAAGACCTGCAAGGCCCGTTGTGACATTGGACCGGGCCGGGCCTTTGAAATAAAATAAATGGTTGGACCGGGCTTTTTAAGTCTTGGAATTTTATTACAGAACGGGCCTGGACTTTTTTTGTACAATTTTTCGGGCCGAGCCGGGCTGGACTTCGAATCAGGGGGTGGACCGAGCTTTTTTAAGTCTTTGAATTTTATTCCGGGCTGGGACGGGCTGGATGAATAATAAATTAAGGGTTGGACCAGGCTTTTTAAGGATTTTTCTTCGAAATAAATAATCACAATTTAAAATAATAAATAATAATGATAAAATCAACGTTAGTACAGATAGATACATACCTATAGAGTATACTCTATGAGTAGATAATAGATAGTAGATACAATTACAATAAATATAATAATAATATATTGATTGGTGGGTATAATAAAACTATTTATATACCATAATAATATTATAATTTTTTCACATTTTTTTTTGGACCAGGCCGGGCCGGCTTCAGGATAAAATCTATATGGACCGCACCGGGCTTTTTACGAGCTTAGCATTATTTTCGGACCGGGCCAGGGCTTTTTTTTCATAATATTTTTCGGGCCGGGCCTGAGAATAAAATTGATGGACAGGACCGGGCCGAAAATTTACGGCCCTTTGTAGGTCTATAATAGGTACTTACGATAAATGATAATCTATATATAATGATTGTCAATTGTTAACTATATTGTCTATATTGATTAATACTTTAATTGTACATATAGAATAAAAATTGAATAGGTACCTATTTGAATGTTTTTATCTTCAAAAAATATATATACAACTTATATTAAATGATCTAATTTCATTGAAAAAAAATGATCAGTAATAATTTTTTAAGTTTTTATTTTTTGAAAAACAACACTTTTTTTTCATATTCCGAAGTGAGATATTTTTTAGAGTATTCTGATAGGTAGATAAAAACCAAATGACGATTCGTATAGATTACCTATAAAGTAATTAGTGAATATCTACATCAATACAATGGCAATATGCCAGTATGACACAAATATAGATGCCCAGAAAAATGTTGGTTCACTAATCTGCTTACATAAACATAATTTTTAAAAAATAGGTATATGTGCAAGTTATAAGTTACACAACAATTATAAATAAATAACTATACTCTCGTTTGAAATTCGATTGTTATGTGTCGAACAATACTGAAAAAATGTTAAAAACTTTAATAATGATAAAAAATTATAAGTTAAAACCTATTGGAGTAGGTAATGACTAATGAGTAATAAGTATAGAACTTACATAGATTACCTAACCCTATATAGTGTCCTAACACCCCAAACAATAAAATTTTTCACTTTTTAAATTACGACTTGCACATATTTATTCTATATCAACTCTAGAGTTTTAACAGCTGTTAAATTTATGTGACTATATACTTTTTGTCTACAGCCCCAAATCCCATCTCCCTATTGTCATTCCTAGATAGATATGTACAGATGTATACCTATAGTCATATAGGTCCGTCACTCCGTTATTATTTTTATTATGAATAAAAATAATTACAGCGCGTTGACGTGGCAGTAAACCATACAACCTTATACGTTATAACTTATGAATATATATATATAAGGTCTAGTACCTACTATGCAGTTGTAAGCAGTCGTGATAACTAGAGAGCGGATTTTCAGGTTCTTAAAAGTTAAAAGTTTAAAATATGGTGCTATATATATATGCTCTAAAAAAACCTTAAAATATTCTTTTGATATTACTTAAACATGTAAAATATGCTAAAAATATGTTTTTTTTAAATTAAATAATTTATAAAATTGTACACAAGTTACAATGAGAAATATGAATTTGCCGTCATTGCATTTTACAATATTTACATCTACCATTAATATTGCACCTCATGTTATAATAATATACCTACTAATATCACTAATAACATACCTACGTATCAAGTTGGCATGTTGGATATTATTTAATACACACATGGAGACATGAAGTGCAGACTAACTAAAGAGCGACTGCAACTACAATACGTCTGCGTAGGTTTATGCGTATATATAAACTCCGCCCCGGCGCCACGGACTCGTCGGTTGGTCGACTCGAAAAACTACATGTTCCCTGCGGCCGTCCACCGATGGGCGCCCCACCCTCAAAAAGGGTCGTATACAACAATTTCACATGAACAAATTATACGATTCATTGTTTTATTATTATCATCATCATCATCATCAGCCGCGGAGTATAATATTATATTTGTCTATGCGCGGAGCTACCCGTGCGCACGGCATTTCCGCACCGACCGCCGTCTAGCGCTACACACCGATCGACCAATGTCGTCGTCGTCTTCGTCAATCGCGGTCACTCAGCCCAGCCCGCTGTCGGACGGACTGTCTTCGTTGGTGTTGTCCAAGAGGTACCTGTCGTGCGCCAGACCGCCGCACGTGTACAAGCTGGAACGCGAGAATAATCTACTGGACGACGGCGGTGGCGGGGGAATCTGCGAAGACTCTATCGCCGCCGACTGTTGGCAATCCACCGCCTGGGTGCCACCGCCGACCGCGGCCGCAGCGGTGCACGCCCGCTACGAGCCCTCGGACGTGTTCACGCCGCTGGTGTTCGAAGAGATGCAAACGTCGTCGCCGCCGCAGGCTCATCCGCAGATGTCCATGTGGTTACGGCCGGTGGAACGTAATAATCAGCAGCAGCCGCCGCCGCCGTCACATCACCACGTGCAGGCGACGTCCGGCACGGGTAGTATGCAGCAAAGGCGCCCGTTGCAGCACTTGCCTCCACCAGCACAATCATCGCTGCAGCCGCCTGCCGCCAAGACCACGTCGGCCACCGAACCACAACACCAGAACGGCAACAAACCCGGCGACTTGAGTTGGCTGGTCAACTTTCAAGTGGCGTCCATATTCGAACCAACCTGCAACGGTAGTACCACCGGTGGCGGTGGTGCTGGTGCAGGAATGAATATCTTGAGCAACGAATGGCTGGAGCCAGAGACGCTGAAACAGAAAAAGAAAACCACCAAATTAGATCAAAAACGTGAGTATATTTTCTACATAACATTTTATTGAAAATACCAAAGAGATAATTTTCAAAAAAAAAACCAAGCAAGGTAATAATTTAAGACATTAGGGGTGGTAATTTGGCGTCTTTATAAGTGTCCTAAAATCGCACTAGCTTTACTGTTCGCTCAAGTCAGTTTTATATCATCGTGTTTCATGAATTCTAAGGCATAATATATATATGCACATTCCACACTGCCTTAATAGCTTTATATAGAACATCATAATATTTATATACTATGACTCAGTGGCGCTGAACTTTTAAAAAAGACCTCAACCAGTTGTCCACACAACTAATCTAAACTTGTAATTTATATAGTCATCTATATTATTTTTCATAATGATTAGTGTTTTTGGTTACTTACATTTTTAAATAAAAGTATTATTCATAATAACCATAAAATGTAATTCGTTGATGCCCATTAAATTATTCAGATAAATTATATGCCATTATAAAACGGTTTTCCGGTATTAATATTGTGAGTTCAATGATTCGATGTTTCCATGTTCGTGTGTGTTGGCGTGCATTATAGGTAATATTTTCTATTAAGATATATACCTCCAAAGTTTTTTTCTATAATAAGACAATAAATAATATGATAGGTTAACTTATCTTATATTGCAGCTTCAGCAATATGGTATAATATAGTATTAGCCATTAAGTAGGCATTTTAGTAGGTAGGTACCTTATCATCATATACCGGTATCATATTCTTATAGGTAGGTATGTACGTAGATAACTAATTATTATTATGGACTAATAGTATGGTAGGCGGTACCTACCTGTGTGCTAGATTGTAGATGTATTTTGTTAGATATTTATAGACATCTATATGATCATATGAATTATAATAATTATTATCTACTTATCTTAAGTCGAGTCTTAAGTTAAACATTTATATTAAATACCTAATACATTTTACACATTTAGATCACAATAAATAACAGTGTGTATTTATCATCTTAAATAACAAATTGTTGTCAATGTAATATAAAAAAAAATATTGTACCTATCTAATAATCTGTTAAACAAATAATAATATTTTGTGTAACTGCGTTTTAAATAAGATAATTAATAATAGTACTATAGTCATTGGTATACTCAAACAATATTGTTAATAATTTTATTATTATTATTATTATTATTATTATTTAATGAGCAGAAATACCTATATAACACCTACCTACTCTATTTATTGAGCAGACATTTATAATATACTCTATTAATTATATAATCAATGGGTGTTTTCTCAAATAAATGTTATTAAGTTGAACAGTTATGAAAAAAATTATAGGATTATGTAGGTACTTACAGTGGCGTATCCAAGAGAGTGGTTAGATGATTGTAACTTGTAACCCTCCCAGAAAATTGTAAAATAGTAACAACATTTCGTTAATAAATTACTTTCTGATAAAATTCGTCAAAAATCAATTTTAGCTCGCCCCGAGCTTGTACTTAGTCCAAACAACGAAATATCTTAGTAGTTCATTAAAATAATATTATTTAAAAATTAGGTTTAAATATAAAGCACTTATTTAATTATATTGTTTAGCTCCGTCCAAAACCAGTCGAAAACCATATAGAATGCCACCTTCAAGATTAGATAAAGCTAACAAACCTGGATATACCTACACAGAAATGATTCATCAAGCCTTGATAGAAAAAAAAGAACTACCAGTGGCAGAAATTTATCAATGGATATCGTAAGTATAAATTATTATATATATATATAACTTTCTTCTGCTTATCAATAAGATAAATCCTAAATTAAATATTGTAAGTCCTAACCACATGATGATTTATATATGCCAAATTAAATTAAGATATAAAATATCCTTTGATTTAAAGACGTTTTAAAAAACCGTTATTGTTGTGCATTGCATAATCAGAAATAAGCAGTAATCAGAAAAAAAAATCGGAGGAATTTTCTCGACACAAAACATGAATACATTTTTTATAAAACATAATGTACAATTAGAAATGGAATATATAAATATAGATGGTTATTTCTGGAATATTTCTCAATACATAGTTTTCTAGAAGCAGTCATATTATAAAATTGTAATTTTACATAGTAGTTTATAATGGGTATCGTAAAAACAGCGAAGACAATAAATTACTGACTGGCCTACCTGTTTTCATTACCAAACTTAGTTCAGTATTGGTTTTCAATGGAATAATTAATTTATAATTATTATTCTTTGGAAGAAAGCAGTTGCTACTCTGTACAACTATAATCTGCCTAAACCAATACTTTTGATTTTGTTTCTCATTTTGTTTTACATTTTTAAAATAATGTTGAATTAGAAAAAAATCTTTAAACAAATATTTTAAATTATATTACTTAATATAATTTCCGTGTAATACCTAAAGAATACATGACCCCAGTGTACACCTGGTGTAATAATAATAAAATGCATTCATTACCTAGGTTAGGAGGTACTTATCTAAGTATATTATTAAATCATTATGTGTTTTGCGCATAAATTCTGCAGTGATTCAAAGTTAAACCTTTTTCATTTATGTTAACATGTCTTCACCACAATATTTGTGTTTAATATGGTCCGGTGTGTATGCTATGTAAATATTTTACTTACATTGCGTATAGTCATCAATTGACAACCACAACAGCTAAAACTCCCACACCCGTATATTTACAATAACGTCCCTCGAGCGTGCTAACACCAATTTTACGGTTCAGTGGCGGTGGAATCGCTGTTTATGTATCGCGTGACATTATGAGAACAAAATGTTATGCGTACGACGCGCATAATATGTATACGCTAGACAAGTGCATTTAGGGCTGTATGCCTGTAAAGTTATAATACTTAAAACAAAAAAGAGTTACAAACTACAAAGTATAGCACCCGCGCGAGTATGAGAATACATTTTCATTTATAAAATAACAAATAACAATAGTTGGTAATTTATGGGTGTTATATGCAGTGGTTATATTATTTTTGTAAATGTTGATAAATTTAATTTATATCATTAATAAACAAATGTATTTTTATGTAAACTTAAGGCTTTTATAAGTTATAACCTGTAATTTTAAACTAAATAGTGGACGTTTATTTACATGTTTTAGGATTAAAATCCAGAAAATTAATTTCGTGCCTTGGTGGTAAATAAAATAGTTAATAATAATATGATTTTGTATCTAACTCATTTTGACACAAAAAAGAATAAATATAGAATACAATTTAGATTTTGTTATCACGTCTAATCAATTGTAGCTGAATCAGGGCCGTATAAAAGCGCAAGCTTCATAGGTTGTAACCGAGGGGCCTGCATCAAAAAATCCCGCAACAAAAAACACATTTTTTTTTAGAATTGATTAAAACATTTGTGATTTATAAAAAAAAAAAGGTGGGTAAGTGGATTTCGCTCTGCTGTACAGTAGGTTAC
>NC_042494.1:55778470-55779387 GCF_005508785.2 Acyrthosiphon pisum
TAGAATTGATTAAAACATTTGTGATTTATAAAAAAAAAAGGTGGGTAAGTGGATTTCGCTCTGCTGTACAGTAGGTTACAAGTGGGTCACTGTATAATGGATGGTATTAAATTTGAATTCAATGATATAATATCATTGTATAAGAAAAACGATTCTGAGCGGAGACGGTATGTCAGTCTAGGTATAAGACATAATATTATATTATAGTCTATAGTATTTAAAAAAAATTGACCTATAATAAATTCCAAATTAATCATATCATAATATCTATTAGGTACTTATAACGCGTTATACATCAACAAAAAACCGTGCTACTATCATAGATATATAATAGTATACTTTAGAAGTTTCAAGTACCCACGAATAATATTATACAATCACAACAAAATAACTAAAATAGTTATCCTAGGTTTTTAATATGTAATTTCGTCCAAATTTGTACTTAAAATGACTATAAAAATAAACTGTGTAAATGTATTTTTTAGATTTTTTGGTAACAGAATTAATTACTTACGTGGAATCTTGTTTTAAATTTTCAATTCTTAGATACAAAAATTGAACATTTAATACATTTTTAACTACAATTAAAATTTGATACATTTTGTCAAAATTTCATCTTTAAATGCTTATAAAAAAAAATTATGCCTATGTATTTTTAATATTTTTCAACTGATATTGTAACATTATATCAGGAGCTTTGTATTAAATTTATACACTTTTTGGCCCAACAGATAAAACTTTATTGATATTTATAGAAAAAAAAACTAAAAAAATTGAAAACTGAAAATGTCCGTAAACAGCTCAAAAAGAGTCAAACTATTTTCAAAATTGTATGGTGTATAGGAAATGCTAATATAAACATTCAGTAAAATTTTCATGTATCTGCAGTTATTCGTTTTTGAATTACAACAAAATAA
>NC_042494.1:55779482-55786429 GCF_005508785.2 Acyrthosiphon pisum
ATTCAATTTTGTGAAAAATCGATTTTGCGTAAAAATTCCCGTTTTTCCTTAATTTTTCTTTTGTTTTTCCCAACGCTTTTGAAAACTACTGTGAAATTTAAATTTTGACCTCCTCAATGCACCAACGATATTCACTTTCTGATCGAACAAGATACTGAAGTTGAAAATCGTAGCATTATTTCGACTACTTATCGTGTACACAGACACAAAAAAAAAAAATAAAAAAAAAAAAACACACATCAATTGTAAAATCAATACATTCATCGTTCCACTCAGAATCTAAAATAGCATGCACGCACACTACTCGCGCTAATTCCCAATTTAACACCCGAGTTACACATAGGTACTATTTTATAGAACGAAGGCATCGTATATACGATGTGTGATGTGTCCTCTCTCAGTGTCGTAAGCAGCTCTTTATAGTATCGAGTTATAATAGATTGCAGTTCTATGCTAAGAGTATACCAATATTGGCCACTAGTCCATTTATTCGATGATTATGTTTTATGTATATTTATATTATTATATTTATAATTTATATATTAAAAATGTCTATGTATATTGAATATATTCCTGTACTCATGGTAGGGCCCGCATTATAGGCAAGTTTAGGAGCCAATATATTCTAAATAAGGCCCTGAGTTACCTAATGGCTATATAATAAGATACTTATTACCTACCTACTTGTTAGTTATCATCATAATATACATTTAGTACATTATTAATGCTTTTCAATACGATGATCTGAGTGAAATTTTAGTAGGTACATAATATCTATGAATATTTGAATAGATTATTATGAATTATAATTTCCCATGACCCACACCCTCAAGTTAATATTAGCAAAAAATACTTCTCCTTTAGTTTCACTTCACCTGTCTATAAATTTCCCTTGCCACGTGTTAGTGTTTCCTGTGTAAAACTGTTTTGGAAAAGGGGGTTATAAGGGTTAATAATGGTTTCTGTCTATTTGTTTCCGTAATCAACCGGCCGTGAAACTTTTTACCTATTCCCACCCTGATGTATATAGATGATATTATAAACAATAATGTCGATTATAATTTTATTTAAATTATATCGTTTAAAGCCTCTAAACCTAATACGTATAATTATGAAGGTATATTATATTGTGTAAAAACGACCATATATTATAATACGTCTATAGGTGGGTACATGGTGAATTTATAAAGCAGGGTTTGATTGCATTTATTTTTAAAAAATATATTTCCATACACATCGGTATTTTACATTTTAATACGTTTAATAATAAAAAGTTACAGCCCGTAAAATATCTTTGAGCAGACTTTGACAAAAAAAAACTTCAAAAATAAACTATACCTACAACAATTAAATTATAAATAACCTCTTGCAGCGCTTAAATAGGTATAATTTAGAAAATTTCTCCACTAAAAAACTAAACTAACACTCCTTACAAAATTAAACCTTTACACAATACTTCTTAAACTTATCTCGACTGGTCGCATACAAATTCGGGACTCAAACTCAAAAAAATTATAAAAATAACCTTAAAAACTATCTTCCTACTAATCACAAATAGTTAGGTACACCATTTTATGTCACAAATCTTATTTAGGTACCTTATACATAGGATACTTACAAATTAAAACAATTATAGATACAGTCATACAGTTATGAAGTCTTATACCCGTTACTATAGGTCTTTCAACTATACATTAATATTTAATAACCTCACAAAATATTTATCTTGAGCAATTCCTGAAACCCTCCTTCTCCCCGCAAATTACACCCAAATGGAGTTAATTATAGCAATTTTTCCCGAGTTATTCAGCTAGTAAGTATATAATATTTTGACTATACAGTACATAGGTCAATATCATTATAGCCATATAGCCATATAGGTACAATATGTACATAAGTACTATTGTAGTATAATAATGTGGTGTCTGTACGTCCATAGACGTTCTGTACATGAGTCAGTCTTATAGCCCTATAAGTGGTTACACCTACTAAATTTTTACAAAGAATTTGTATGAGATTCATTCGCAGTGATAATTATTGATAAAATTGTATTGGTACATAATATACACGTCACCTATTAGGTAGGTACTTAATAATATTATTATTTTACATGTTTCATAATTTCATACCCCAAGAAAAATGCGTTAGCTAGATTGTATTTACTGAAAGATAATCATTAATCAATCATATTATCATTGCCAGTCATATAATAGTTTTGTACTTTTAACTAGGTAATTAGAGTGCCGACTGCTGAATAATTGTTTTGAACACTGTCTTTTAAAATCTTAAAGTCTCGCATGTCGCATAAACTTTAAAATGCCTAAAATCTTTGAACAGTTAGCGTTTAGCAGCATTTACATTTGGAAGTAATAGGTATATTTGACTGACAGGACAGTATTGTTTCATTTATTCTATTTAATTATGTTTCCTAATATTTATACTAATATACCTACTATTAATTTTGTCTCGTATTTTTAGACATTTTTTCATCATTTTATAGTTTCCCGTGCATTTTATAAAATCATTTTTAGGTTTTCAAGTTCCTGGCCCTATAGTTTTATACTTTTAGTTCATAAATCATAAGTAAGTCATGCCTTGTGCATACAATATAGTAAGCATAATATATCAGCTACATCCTACATAACTATGCTTGAATATACATATCGAATAACTGTGTGAATATTGACGATATCTGACCACAAATGTAGATTTTTTTTATTCTTCAACGCTACCAGTTTTCAAATAAAAAAAAAAAACTATTTTGTTTATGAGTATAGCGTGTGTATGTTACCTATGAGTGAAAATAACTCACCCCTACATACGTTTATTGTGTTCGTACCACCCTGGTGCCAGGCACCCATTTGTGTTTCTTATAGAAATTAAAGAAATAAGGTTAACTTTACCGAAGTCACGGTCCCCCTTTTCAACTTGTAGTTTGATATTATCCTACAACAATAGAGACCAGTAGACCATACAATAATATTAGTAATTCTAATATTATAATTTCGACAATTCGACGTAGATTGTACAATTTATAAGATTAAAAATTGTTTGTTCAAAAATATGAATAAAATAACTATAAATAATATATATACCTACATAATGAATAAAGATTACTATAAATTAGATAGGTAGGTAATAGATATAGTAGATAAGTATCTATAATATAATAGATCATATTTTCGTAAAACAAATAAAAACGATTTCTGATTAATTGAGCAGATCCTAAATTAGGGTGGTTTGCGTTTGGGCGAATGACGTATGCTGTATAGTGTACATGGTGTACATGCTCGTAAAAAAATCGAGTTTATGAACTTTTCATTCTAGTAAATATTATATTAAATTAAGATAGGATATTTAGTTCCTGTGAGTTATTAGTAATAGGATAACTCACAATTATATTAAAAGTCAAAAGTAAGTAGTTTTAAAAATGTAATGATATAATAAAAATTTGACGTTGATAAATTATGAAACTTGAGTTATTTTAACTTATTTAACTTTTAATTATTTGAAATTTTATTTTTAATTTTCTGTTATGAAAAAAATAAATGAGTAGAATAATAATTACCTAGGTACCTTACTAGTTACTTCACAAAGAAAAATTAACTAATATTAAATTGATTTATAATGATTAATGATTTAAAATACATGGACTATAAAATGCTATCACCTCGCAGGGATCAAGGCCCCTGACAAACGTGACATTTTTAAGGAGTTGTGTTTAGGCAATTAACTCGTTCCTCCTGCTTGTTTTTTTGGGTAAGTAGTAACTGTGTAGTATATTATCATTATAGTGTGTATTATGAGTATAACTATTCAACCTTGCCAACAAATTGGAACTTTAATTCTTTTGAATGACTTTGTATTGGAAAATAATTTTTTGGAAAACACTTGAAAAATATAAATTAAAAAAAATAATAGTGAGGAATTCTAATGCTAAGAAAAATAAATATATTTATTTTACAGAAGTCATTTTCCTTATTTCCGTGAAGACGATGAACGTTGGAAGAATTCTGTACGTCACAATTTGTCCATTAATCCTAATTTCCGGAAAGGTAGAAAATCTCAAGGGGCCGGTCATTATTGGCGGCTGTGCAATACCGAAGAGAGTCTGGGACAACGAGAGTATACCATGACCACTGAAGACGACACATCTTCGCCACAAGAGTCATCTGAATTAGAACAAGCTTGCAAGTATTTAGAAGGCGAGCTACATCGAGAAGATAGTTTGGAAGATGTAAAAATGATTCAGAGTATCAACACAGAATTAGAAAATGGTATGTTTTTTGGTGTCTAGTCAACGAACAAATTGTGTAACTGATTATTTACATACATATTTTGTCTTAAAATTATATTAAGTAAAAATCAAAATTTGTATAAGTACCACGTTATACAATACAATATATTATTTCCTTTGTTTTAACACAGCTCTACTATACACAGAAAGTATAGTGGGTATTAAAACTCAAAATACTTTTGAAATGATTGATAAATTTATTATGTATGTATAATGTCATCATTATTTACTAATACTATTCAATTAATTTTGATAAGTTCATTCAGCCATAACTAATTATTTATATTTAAAACTTATAACCAGATGAATTTATTTGTTTATTTACTTAGCAATATATATTTTTTTCTCCTGGTAAAATAATGTTTTAGTTATAAAACATATTGATTAAGTATTATGTTTATACAAAAATACTTACTTATAAGAATATTATAAAAATATCATAAGATCTCAAATGTTTAAACTTTCAAGTATAATATGATTTGTGGTTTTAACTTTAAAAATTATGTTGACACCAAAGTAAAAATAGTTATGTTATTGTTTTCCTAATGTAATTGTTATTTAATTTAAATTTTATTATGTTTCAGTAAAGAATAAAAGTCAATTTTATACATTTTTGTTTTTGTTTCAGAAATATATACCAATTCGTTTTTGATTTCCAGTCCGTCAAAGTATGTAAACGAACAAATCAGTTTATCAAATAATGATTTTCATTCATACAGTGAGAACCTGTTGGAGGAGTCTATTGACTTTCAATATTACAATTTATAAATCTTCCGGCTCAAACTACTTTGGTTTCCAAAATTCCATTTTTTTTTACATATATATTTAAGACTGACCAACAGGTGACCTTTTTATAAAACTAATTTTATTATATGATTGATTAATTACATTAATCCCGACATTCATATTTGTTCAGTTTGCGTTTATGTTTGAAGCTTTTTTTTATGTTACCATTGTGTAAAAAATGTTTGATCATCCTGATTCTAGTCAATTATTTATTATTTAAAATAATTTTTGCTTACTTATTTTTTTGCAAAATACACTTATTATCGAATAGATTTAAATATTATAATTATTGAAAAGCATTTTTTTTTTATATAGATTTTAAGATGTTTAAAATAATATCTCGTGAATAGTATTTCATATTTTTATATATTAAAAAAAAAAAATGTATATAAAAAACATGTGAATTAAAACAACCTTATTGTGTTTGGAGTTAGTTTGTTATGAATATTATTAAATAAATTTAAGATAGTTAGAAATTAACAGTGACCACGATCTTCAACTCGTTGTCTAGGTGCAGCTTTAATGATACAATCGACACGCAAAATCATTTCAGCAGCTTCAGCGGCAGACACTAGAACTTGTCTTTTGACAACAAAAGACTCAGTTATTCCAATCTCTTGCATACATCCTAAAGCACCTTTTTCCATATCTAAAATAAAATATTTAATGTAGTATAATAATATAAAATTAAATATTAAAATATGATAACTTACCAAGACCCATTTTACTCTTGCCAAGAGCATGATTGGCTCTCAATTCATTGACAAGCTGTGCAGAATCCAAACCAGCATTGTCGGCAATAGTAGTGGGAAGAGACTGTAAAGCCCGAGCAAAGGCCTCCATGGCTACTGCTTCTTTTCCAGGTGTTTTAGCAGCTACAGCACTTACTGCATTTGCCATTAGCATTTCACTGCAACCACCACCATACACAATGGTTGGTTCTCTGACGGTAGATGATAATACACATAAAGCATCATGTAAAGAACGGTCGGCTTCATCAATAATTTGTTCAGTTGCACCACGGATGACGATGGTGCATGCTTCACCAAGAGCTACGCCGGAGAAACGTAACAATGTGCTTTCCCCGATCATTGTTTCTTCAATAAGTTTGCATGTACCCAACTTGGCTATGGCAGGGGAATCGAATGTTGATAGAATCTCCCCACCAGTTACAAGGGCTAATCGTTCAATACCATCAAAATCGGCATGTTCAATAGCCATAATACCAGCATCAGCAAAAAGTTGTTCAGGATAATTGTAGATCAATTGTCTGAAATAACAAAACAACAACATTATCTAAATTATAAAACAAAATTTGATTACTCAAAAAGTAGAATTGTACTTAAGTTTTACTTAACTAGAGAACAATAAATTAATATTTGAAAAATTGCTACAAGGTAGTTGCTATATCGTATTTTGAAGTTCAACCAAATTAATCCAGGATTAATTATAAATATTAAAGTAATAATAGTAATACCAATACTAAACAGTTTAGTAGAGATGTTCCGGATAATTTGTCAAAAACTGGGTACAGAGTATTGAACAAATAGAAATTTTAATACTAACCGCGTGAGGAGAATAGTAGAATGATTACTAATAAGTTATACCTAACTGACAATTGTAATGTAGTAATATATAATACGTTTTGATTGCAGATTGTTATCATATAACTTATTAATAAACATAAGTTTATTTTTGTAATTCGTCAAAGAAAACACCATTTGTTAAGAGGACGTTGCACCCGCATGTGTTGTCTCTGTCTTACACACGTACGTTATACCAAATTTTCGTTCGGTAGTTTCAATAGGGTGCTGTCATTTTGATTTTAGAGTGAATTGACCTATTATTAAACTTTTAGGTAACA
>NC_042494.1:55786627-55819267 GCF_005508785.2 Acyrthosiphon pisum
TTTTACGATATTTTAATTTTTAAGTGAGTTATGAGCATTTTCAAACATTAATATTTTACACACTGATAACTTCACTTAAAATTAAAATATCGTAAAAATCAACGAGAGAGCACAGATAATGTTGTTACCTAAAAGTTTGATAATAGGTCAATTCACTCTAAAATCAAAAATGACAGCACCCTATTGAAACTAGCAAACGAAAATTTGCCATGTCTTACTTTGTAAGACGGAGACAACACATGCGGGTACGACGTCCTCTTAACAAATAAACTGGCTATTGTAGATAGGTTCAGTTATTCCAAAATGTACCTACCTAAATAAATTATAATTAATTACATTAGATTTTTCCCATTATATTAATATTTAATATTATCTGGCCATCGAGAAAGTGCTACTCCTTGGCGATCCTAATGACCGAGCTCAGCGGTTTTGTACCCAAATTTCTCACACTCTATTCGCTGTTTTAAAATCCCCTGTAGGGAGCGGTGGTGGCAAGTTTAGTGATGAGAATGCACAAGAACGGACGAGTTTTGGTCGCCGCCCAGAAGCACTGTCTCGATGGCTGGTGTATGAATATTTATGTAGAGATTATCAGAATTTGCTAGTTAGGTACCAGATATGAGTTGAATAAAAAATATATAGTATTACGGATTGGTAAAAATTTAGGTATTACCCTGATTATCAAGAAAAAAATTTAGTGTTACAATATGATATAGTCATTTTTAAAATTAAGTTTTTTCAAAATTAATTTAATATAAGAAAAAAATGATAATTTTACCTATGGAATTAAGATAATTTTCTATTACCTGTTAATGAAAACATTACATTCATGAGAAAGTATTTTTCCTATTTTATCTTTCATTTTTTCTTTTTCTGCCAATTCAAGTTCAGCTACTTTAGCCATAGAATCAACTTTTATACGAGATCCAAATACTTTAATTTTGTCTGTATCCATAGGAGTATTGGCAATAAGTATACGGGCATTTTCAATACGTTTTGGCTGATGTTGACCAGGTTTTTTGTCCAGAAGGAAACCTATTGAAATTAAAGTTAAAATTAAAATTGTATTTAATGAAGAGTATTAAATGTACTTACCTTCATCTAAAAATGAATCTTCTAAACATCCACCTTTCAGCTTAATAATCTGTATGGCTGATAAATTGCCAGAACCTTTCAGACGCAAAATAGCATCAACAGACAACTTAGCGAAATGTTCTTTATGCTGAGATAAAATTTTAGAACTTAAAGTTGTACGAGCAATATTCAATAAATCTTCTCGGAATTTAGCTTCATTTTTACTATTATCCATAGCAGAAGCTTGTAAAGCATCATGTGCGATGGTTGTTGCTTTTCTCCATCCAGATATAATTACTTGAGGGTGAATTTTTTGATCAACAAGTTTTTCTGCCTCACGTAACAATTCAGCAGCTAAAAAAAAAAAAAATAAAATACATTCTTAACTCATTAACAAGCAACAGACGGTTATGTTTTCAAGTTTTAATTTTGATTGTATGAGGTTTTATCTTCTTAACTAACATATTTATTATAATGTTTATACTTATTTGTCATTATTCGTTTTAAATAGAATAAACTTACATACCCAAAATAAATAATAAGTATTATTATTATCATTATACCTAAATAAATAGTTACTTTGAATAAAATATTTAAAAAATTAGACTAACCCAAAATAGTTTAAAAGAACAATTTTTTTCATCATTTTAAGATATAAGACTAGGAATTTATCAATTACCAGTTTAAATACAATAAATATATAATTTATATCAGCCATTGAGATAAAAAAATAATAGTTTTGGCTAAAAAGTAAGACTCTAAATGTTATAAAAGTTGAGTTGAATTTATGTTTTTCATAAATTATAATCAAGAATAAAAATAATAGATAAGTTGGCTCAGAACATTAATTGATTCATAATTTATACATACAATCATAATTACATCATAATAATTTAAAAAATGTAAATCATATTACCTAGAACAGTAACAGATGTGGTACCATCTCCAACTTCACCATCTTGAACCTTAGACATATCAACCAATATTTTGGCGGCTGGATTATCAACTCCAATATTTTTCAATATTGTTGCACCATCATTGGTGACTTCAACTTTAGCATCCATTCCTCCACGGCCGGGCGATATAAGTATCTTGTCCATTCCTTTTGGCCCCAATGTGCTTTTGACCAAATCACCAATGGCGATGGCTCCAATGAAACTAGACAAGCGAGCATTTTCACCTTTGTCTTCTTCGGCTTGTTGTTTCAAAATACGTACTGGATTTAAAGAAACCTTTGTTGGAAAAAAATAACCAAATAATATT
The DNA here is from genome assembly GCF_005508785.2 of Acyrthosiphon pisum. Taxonomy (NCBI): domain Eukaryota; kingdom Metazoa; phylum Arthropoda; class Insecta; order Hemiptera; family Aphididae; genus Acyrthosiphon; species Acyrthosiphon pisum. The sequence continues at coordinate 55,788,965 of NC_042494.1, forward strand.
ACTATGTAATCTTAAAAAAAACGCCTACATAAAACACTCTGGTTTTAGTAGGTTAAGTGAACTCACGAAATAAAAAATATTGTTACTTACCATTTTGGCGATCTATAGAACGATATTAATACTGCAAACGAATACACTATGACGAAATTACGGTGATATTGGTTTAAGAAAAATGTAAAAAATTCAGTAGTTCTATTAATTGATCATAAGATCACAACGAGGTATTATAAATTATAATATTGTATGGGTCGACCGGTGGTGGGTGGTTACTCATGTGTATGGTTGGTTAATCTATAGTTTATCACTGGAGCCTTATCAAAGACGGCAGTGATCAGTGGTACCATCGTAATATAGCAATGTAAAGCACTGGGAAACTTGAAAACAAAACGCACCATTTTTAAATTATTACGATTCGAATGATTCGAGTCTAACATCTAAATTACTAATTAGATTTCTTCATTAAATATTTATTTATCTTTTTAGGCACCATAGAATCCATAAGTAATTTTGTCTGTGTTGTATTTAATATAATACAGAAATATTACTGCGACCGGCTGTGATAATCGTTGGGCGTCGACGGACTATCTGAGCATAGGTATACTGCATAATATGTAGGTATATTATTATAATATAGATTGAATTTTGTAATGTTACGATTATAGTTATTATTTTTTGATTATTTATGTTTAATTTATTTTATTATAGTATATTTTTGAAGTCAGTGGTTTTTTATCCCCTCTCTTCACCACTCCCACTTCACCTCAACTGTGATTACTGTTGAAAATATTGATGTAGGTATCTAAATCAAAATTCTAATAAAAAGTTTTTGAGTTATTACTAGAGATAATAAATAATAATTCTTCTAAAATGGTATTACAAAATTATAAGCTATATGTAATATTAGATGTAGTATTTATTATACTTGTATCATTTTTACAAATTAATTATATTGATAGATCAATAGTAATTACTAACATTTTAAAATTATGTAAATCTTCATTTCTACTTAACCCATTGGCTACTACCATAAACGAATAGACATATTATTCTCCTTAGTAGGCACCAGGTAGGTACACAAAGTTACCTCAATAACTCAAAAATAACTTGTTCGAATTTTGATTTAGCTTTTAGTTAGGTACCTACATCAAAATTCTCAAGAAAAAATATCTTTTGAATAATTAAAAGTGAGAAAAGGTGGTTTCTGTTTGAAAAGCGTAGACGGTTTGTCAGTCTAGGATATTTTATATTATACCTATTATACATATTTATACCTATTGTTATTACTTATTAATACGGTAGCCCGTAAGTTAAATTAATATTATAAAATTACAGAAAAATAACTAAAAACGTTGGTCAGCCTATGAAGGCTATGATATCACCAAGTAGGGCTATTTTATGATATTAGAATGATTAAAGTAATTTTTTACTATTATAGGAAATAGACATTAGTAAAGAATACCAACAGCAGTGATTCCCAACCTATGGTAGACGTTTTATGGTGGTCCGTGAGCCGTTATAATAAATATAATAATATGATGACATGATGTAAATTTTTTTATAATAGGTAATTTGCATTAAATTGTTATTAGCTATAAACTTTTACTTAAAATTGATCAATTATAAACATTATTATAGATGAGCCTGCTATAAGAAATAAAATGATCCTTGTTTATAAGAAAAATAAGGTCTAAAATTGAGGTGGTCCGTGACGCATTTATTTTTGAGTTTTAATTCCTCTAAAGTATACCAACTAGATTCACTTTCCTACCTACCAGAAAAGATGCTGTTGAAGAAAATCGCAGCATTTTTACGGTTCCAAAAGGCGTTGACAGACAAATAAAAAAAACACACATTATTGTAAAATCAATACATTTATATTTTTTATTTACACAGTTTAAGGATAAATGAAAATTGACAACAGCATAAATTAACAAAAAACAATAAATATTCTAAACATAATATTGACAGTTATGCAGCCATGTACGTTGTAGGTATAGCCGTATAGGTAATGAGTTATGACTAATGACAATAAATATAACCGCCTTGTATATAATATGAAGTAATAGTAATAAATAATAATACCTATCTTACAAGTAGGTATATTCCATATATATAAATATATTTGTTTTTATTTATACTTGTTAAAGTAATACGTATTATATTATGTAATATGCACTAGGAATACATTATACGAGCTTACATTACGATGTACGAGTATCTACCTATCTACAATTAAAAAGTTAAAACAATTATTGTACACAAAATAGAATTATTGAAGTTTTTCAACAAAATTACTTAGTAATATTTTTATATAAACACTTGAATGTAAATATATAGTTATATAAAATTATTATAATATAATGTTATAATATGCTTGAAAATAATAAATAGGAAATCATTTTTTTCCTTTTCGTTCACATTTACGATCTCCCGCCGACTTTAAATTATTGAAGTCACGACCCGGATAACGCCCGGGGTAACTCCAACTAGTATGATATTAATATATATATTATTTATTGTTACAGTCATGTATAATTAATTAAATTACGCAATGTCTGAATGGCTTGCGAAGCGTTATCATTGTTGCTACTGATTAAGTTCATAATTTAAAATTTGTGCTTTGCGCAAAATTCCAAAATGCCCCTGGCTGTATGCATTGATCAAAGGGTTTATCAAAATTCATGACTATTTCATTAAGTATGGCGTTATACTCTTTCAAAATCGTAGTAAGAGCTGAATTATTGACTTTATCAAGTCCAGGGAATAACCATTTCTTACTGACGTATTCAGCAGCAAGCGTTGATACAAAATCAATACCGAAATCTCTAATTGTGTTCCTTGTCATTGATCCTAATTTCTTGGCATCAGCCGACATATTTTTCAGAATTTTGGGGCCACCGTAGCACTTCAACAAATACGCATCTCTATCGTGATCGTTCCCTATTGATGAATCTGGTTAGCCTGGGAATGTGTCGTAGGCGTATGTGAGTCTACATTTCCATCAGTATTTCTATTTTGCGTCTTAGTTGATCTCTTAGCTCTTGATAAATTTTCATAAGTCAAATTTATATTATCACTCTCTGGCCGCAACCGTTGCAGATGATGACCGTCTACATAATTATTATTGATGCATTCTCTGTCACAGTTACAACCAAATACATTACAACCCTCTTATTTTTAATATAACCGGGTAAACACTGAGAATAGGAACATAACCCGGTAAGCAAGTTCTTGATTATGTCCATTGACGACGGCATTCCAACTTGTCTTCTTTCGTCAGTAGGTTCTAGCAATTTTAGTTCTGCTACAGATTTAGATTCAATGCCACATGGTAATTATACTGAATATATAAGGTAAATCAGTGGCGGCCCGAACTTTTTCGACAATGAGCAAGAAAATGCTAGTTGCAGCACACACGACCCACCTATTAAATTTGAACAGAGTCGCGTGGGGCTACGCCACACCCCCTAAAATAATTCTATATCAAATTTACCTTTCTAAAAATACAACTTGCGGGTACCAAAATAAAAATAACTTATTAATACTGCTTTATTAATAAATCATTGAATGTACAATAAGCTTGGAATCCCGGAAAAAAAGACCAAGGAAAAAAGAACAATTTACAATTTTAAAAATTTTTAATAATGTTAAGAAAGTATCAATAGTCCCCACCTGACATTACATGAAAAGTAACGCGTGGGGGCGATGCCCCCATACGGGCATATATGTTTACTTAAAAATATAAAAAAAATCGAAACCATTCTATTTTTAAAATTTTTTTTTCCAAAATGTTCGTTTTAGGGTGCTTTGTAAGTAGAATGTAAAAAAAAAGCCAGGATAAACTTCGTTTTGAAGTTATTCATAAAAAACTTCAAAAACTACATTTTTTTCGTATATTTAAAGCGTATTTTTTTAAAAAAAATATACTTAGCATTGGATATCACTCGGGCAATATCAAATCGAAAATATCCCCCGATTTGATAATCGTATATTCGTATGTAAAACCACCTTGGGCAGACCTCGGAATTAAACAAAGTTGTTAAAAAGCACATAATCTGCTAGCGTTGCCACTCGCTCAGTGCGCTGCGCTCGGTCAATAAAATCGAAAAACACCAAACACGAGTTCCTCCGCGCAGTATTAAAGTATTGTTTCTCACATGCGTATAAACGTAAAATAGCAAACTCTGGATGGCTTAAACTTCCAAAATAATTGTTTCCGCAAAAAAATTCAAACAATTTCGAAATCACCGTTAAAACCACACATTATGAAAAAAAAATTAATAATATTTAGTTCTAATTTCTAAGTATTTTTTTTTTAAAAATACGCGTAACGAAAATATATAGTTATTGAAGTTTCTTATCAATAACGTCAAAACGAAGTTTCTCCGGGCTTTTTTTTTTTATATTCTTATAAAGAACCCTAAAATACACATGTTGGAAAAAAAAAATTTGAAAAATCGATAGGTTGTTAAACCAGATTTATGCCAAAAAATCATACAAACAAAATCAATTATTTATTTACTCAAATATTTAATTATACCTTATTTTTTAATATTTATAATTATATTATAATTTGAAAATTTCTTAACTGTTGTAGCACGCACGACACAATATCATTAATATTTAATTTTGTTAAATGATAATAATTTGATATCAATAACTTCTTTTTTTTATCATAATTAATTTATTTATTTTTAAAAATTGTTCTTTTTTCCTTGGTCTTTTTTACCGATTACCATAAGCTGGCGAGCACCCTTTCAATTAAAAACTTATAAATAGTTTATTTATTTATTTATTTGATACGTTGTGTCACTCAATATTTTTCAGAACTGACTATCCACTATAGGTACCTACCCAGTACCCACCCACAACCCCTTTTAGCTGTGAGACAATTGTCTCACAAAAATCCTCTCGCGCCGCCACTGAGGTAAATGATAACACAATGAAGTCGTTTCAGAAATAAACAAATATAAATTATAATACAACAAATATGGCAATCTGATATGCATATAATTCTATTTTATTCTTATTATTTTCGTTACAAAGATTCTCAAAAACAAACGAATATTTAAATTCAAATAAACTGTTACGCAGTTTCACAGATCAACTCAAAAATTTGTATCAACCAATATAATATTTCCCGGCGCTGTTGAACTCGGATGTGTACATTTTAGCAATTCATTCCAATTATTTTTCCAGTTATTTAAATTTTTGCTCACCTAATTTAATTTCATTGATCCCTTGATCTATTTCCGATGAATTTATTACGCTTGAAATAATTTGATTATCTTTATTTAATTTATTGAATTCACTAATATTACCTTATCATTTATATTCGTATTATGTTTACTAATAGACATTACTCTTTAATATATTTATGTATATTTATCGCTATTATTTTTCATATCTCGCCATAAGCGCAATTTCAACTTTTGACTTGAGGGGGCTGAATATATTAAAGGCAAGTAGACCATTGCAATATCGCATTTTAAAATTGTATGTCCTATGTTTTTTTTTTTTGAGGGGGGGGATTAGCCCCCCTCAATTTGTGCCTATGATCTCGCTGGTATTAAATGTTTTAATCTGATTGAACGACATTAAATTCAGTTTTATAATTATTTCCCTCTATTTTAACATATATTTCAGTTACTCCTTAGGTTTTTACTGGTAATGCATTAATACCACCTTAACATTATCTTTTTAATCACGTTTACTATAACGTCCCCTTTTAATGCATGGAATTTAATTAAGTTTAAATTCGATCCTGTATATAGATATAAAATTTAACTTCGTTATTAGTTTATTGTTTAGCGCCACCTATTATATGGTCTCCTTGAATCAGTGTTATAAAATGCACGTTAGCTGTTTTTAAATCATCTATCATTTGACCTTTATTATTATTATTATTGATCTTATGTTCATTTTCAACTTCTACATTTTTAAATTACATGATTATGTTTTTTACAATAACTGTAGAATTTATCGTTGGAGTTCGTACCTGAATTCTATGGTTTATTATTATTATTCTCTGTAGCCAATTTGATGTAAATGATTAAACCTCTCCATCGTACCTTTGTAATCTTTGGTCTATTTGTGCAAATCATAATTACATAAGTCACCTAACCTTTTCTCTTAATCATCTAACTTGTAATACAACTTAATAACACATATATCACGTGATACTACAGGAATTAAGTTTGAAAAAGTGGCCTGAAATAAATGTATGTGGCCTAAAAATACCTGTTTGCCTGGTAAGAATATTTTAACCACTCCGCCACTGAATGTAATAGAGATATCTTTTTAAAAAACTAATTAACAGACTCAATTGCCAGAGTAGCAATAACCTCTTCTCTGTCCGCCATACAAATCAAATCTATAACAGTAGGTACTCATCGAGTCTTTCCCTATTATTCAAAACAAAATTAACGAATAATGGCAGACATATTGGACCAATTTACCTCTCTCAAACAAATTAAGAAATATAAAACCAAATATTAAAAATGGAAGTATCCCCAGGATATTAAAAGAAGAGATGAATTAATTACTACCCGGACAAGAATAGGACACACTCACCTGGGCGATTGTAAACTCCGCCAGAATACCGGTTAGATAAAAAGGCAATGAAAAGGTCTAATGTAAAATCCGCCAGTTTTATTTTTTTACCTGTAATGGGTATATGGAATATGGGGTTTTATCGACTCCGCCGTTTTAATATCAATTCCGCCGGCTATCGATTCCGACGAATTTTTGTTTATATTGATTATCCCCCGACTATCGATTCCGCCGGTTATTTATTTATATTGAATCCGCCGATTATCGATTCCGCCAGTTATTTATTCATGTTGATTCCGCCGACTGTTTATTAAACAATAACCAAAGTATCATATTATACAGAATTTTTTTTTGAATTAACAGTATAGGTTAGGGTACACTTAGTATATGCCATAATAGTATAAAGTAAGTTTTATTTAAATAAAAACATTTCGAAAAACAATTCAAATTGTCGTCCATAACGGATAATAATATAGTATTAAAATCCTAAAATAATATAACTTATATATTTAGTTTATCTAGTTTTACAAAATGAAGTAAGATCGTCATATTTTTAAATAATTAATTAATAATAATAATAATAATTAAAATATATAGGTATTGTACATGCCGCATGATATGGTAAAAAAATAAAAATTAAAGTAATAAAAATATACAATATGGTCAATTTTTAAAATAATGATTTGATGCTAGTTTTATATAGGAGAATCTATCAATTTTTTATTTATATAATCGTCAAAAATGTTTGCTATATATTAGCAAATATAAGCCTTTTAAGAGTTCGGCGTAATTGATAACTGGCGGAATCAATATGTAAAAAAGTTCGGCGGAGTTGATACGCGGCGCAATCGATAGATTTTTTTCAGGTAAAAAGTAATTTCGGCGCAATTGATATACGCCCAAAATCTCCGCCAGTGTTTTTAAAAGGCTTTCAGCGCACTATTTGTTTTCTCTTTCTGGCTCAAACGCAACATAGACAAAATGCATTTACGCAAAATCATTTTTTCTATGTGTTTAAATAATCTTAGAGTTAAGTTTCCCATGACAAAAAAGATAGAGAATAATACTGTTGAGGGAATGACACATCGATTTGTCTAAATATTGTCTCAAAACAATTTAAATATCATTTAAATTTACAACATTTTTTTATTTATTTTGAAAGTGGAATACAAAGTCAAATAATAATAAAATATAAAATTGATATGTCATTCCCTAAAAAATATTATGCCCTATCTTTTTTGTAATAGGTGACTCTACTCTAAGATTACTTAAACGCATAGAAAAAATGATTTTTCGTAAATGCGTTTTGTCTATGTTGCGCGTGGGCCAGAGAGAGAAAACGAATAGTGCGCTGACATCCTCTTAAGGACTTGCTTATGTAAAACTAAATAGTAAATCTCAACTATGTAAACTCAAAAATTCAAAATGAAAAAAAAAATATGGTGTTAGAGAACGCTATAAATAGTTATAATTATAGATTTATATTTAATTTAATAGTCAGAAAATCATAAAATTGAATCACATAATTTTAGTTCTTAGTTCAAAATATTATAAGTTATAATTAATACACAACGAAAAACCCCTGAAAACGAAATAAAAATTCTACTACTTAACCAACATAATGGGATGCAATTCGTGTATACCTTTTTTACGAGACGCAATTAAGGTGCACCGCTTGTATATAGTAGCGACAAACCGGGCGGCATATAAACAATCTAGGATCTAATTTGGCCGACCGTTCCAATGTCCCAACAGAAAACCCAATAATACATAACGCACCACTTAATACCAATAATTAATAATTGCTAGCAGTTAATAATTCTCTACCATTAATTCGATTTATAATATAAGTAATAGTAAATATATATGAATAAATAAATGCATAATATGGTGAAATAATATAGATATTTTATTCTGATAATTTGTGAAATTATTAATTTGAAATAATTTTTGTATTTACCATTTGATCTATGTCCTAGAACTTGGAGGCTTGATTGAATATTGTTTATCTATTAGAAAGCGGAAAAATAATTTTTCCGCTTTCTGTATACAAGACTGGCAAGACAATGGATCACATTATTAATAATAATATAGAATTATACATTCTATGGTTATATCAATTTAAAAAAAAATAAACAATTCTACTAACATAACTCGAATACACTTAATCAATAATTTTTAAACAATTTAATAATAAAAAAACACATTTACTATTTTTTTTTTTCATAGATTATTTAGTGTTAACTCGAAAATGCTGTAAATTAAATTAAGAAAAGTGAAAAATAATAGAACAAACTAATTCATTAAATTTAATTAATTAAAAAAAAACTAAAATTTATTTTATCAAATTACAAGTACTATTAGTGGCTATAATTTCCCGAAATTTCACATAAGATTTATATAATATATTTATATTTTTTTTCCGGTTCAGCCATCATGCATCATTAATTGAATTACGCAATGTCTGTATTGTTTCCGTAGCGTTACCATTGTTGCTATTGGTTAAGTTCATAAATTGTGCTTTGTGCAGACGCACTTTGCTGTGTGCTGTTAAGTTGGTTTAAGGGTTTGCAACGGGTTACCGTTGTAGTCAAACAAATTCTTATGTTTATCGTGATCGTACCTTATTGATGAACCTGGCTAGTCATGGAATTTGTTGTAGGCGTATGTGAGTCTAATTTTTCATCAGTATAAATAGTATTTCTTTTTCGTGTCTTATCAACTAGGTATATAGTTGATCTACTAGCTCTTGATAAATGTTCATAAGTCAAATTTATATTATCACTCTCTCGCCGCAACCGTTGCAGATTACCGTCTACATAATTCTCATTGATGCATTCTCCGTCACAGTTACAACCAAATACATTACAAGAGCCAGTCGCGCAATATACCCCTTTCTTTTTAATATAACCTGGTGCACACAGAGAATAGGAACATAATCCAGAAGCCAAGTCCGTGATTATGTCCACTGACGATGGCATTCCAACATCTCTTCTTTCGTCAGTAGGTGCCAGCAATTTTATTTCTGCTACAGATTTAGATTCAATCCCACATGGTAATGACTGCATATAAGGTAAATGACAACACAATGAAGTCGTTTCAGATACAAACAAATATAATACAACAAATATAGCAATCTGATATGCATATAATTCCATTTTATTCTTATTATTTTCTTTAAGGAGATTCTCAAAAACAAACGAAACCGGGGGCGTTATTGAACTCGGATGTGTAAATTTCAGCAACTCATCCCAATGATTTTTCCAGTTCCCTATTTAAAATATATTTGTAATACATCTAAAGTTTTCAGCAAAATTACCTTCTAATTTGTGGTTACCAGGCTTATTGAATTCGTTGACCGTTGTTGATTAAACTGCTCAGATTGATGCTCTTACTTCCGAATTGAATTTAATTACATTCACTTCAGTAAAACGACTAAACTATGTCTTATCATTAATATATTTCATAAGAATATTTAAATGATTTTTATATATTAATAACACACACTTTAGACACTCACAATATCAAGAAGCTCCACAGAGTAGTGATGTGTTATTCACAAATATTGTTTTTAATACAGTTTGTGAGATAAAAAAAACTAAAAACAAACATGTTTACATCATGCATGAACTAATTATCTTCTTAGTTCATGGTTTACATCCAGCATCGCTGGTCAGCCTTATCTATCGATAAGAAACCGATAAGTTGTACCATCTCTGATTAAAGTTAACCGGAGTTTAATCGGCTGAATTTGCACTGTTAAATATCTGTTATCAGCTGATTAAGCTTAATCAAAGTTTAACCATAGACGGCTCAACTGGCACTCAATGCGTTATTATTTCGCGAGGCTGTTATACATTTCTAACTACCTAGGGACTAGGGCCATTGCCAACTCATAGGCGTTTGTGTTTATGGACTGGCTATTAGGCTAATGGGTTAATGTAAAGCAGTTTAGTAGGTACCCTTAAAATAAACTAATAAATGCAATTTTCAGCCATGTGGTCTTAAATTTTAATACTTTGTAGTTCTTTATGTAACTTTTCAAAAATCTCGTTACAAAAATGTATCGTGCTATACATCGAAGTATCCAACTAGGTACTGACTATATTATATTTTGTATTATGTTTGGGACTTGTTTAGGCACACATCGTACACATTCTTATCAATGTCTGACTTGGTGAAGTCAATCTATGTTTAAGTTAATCTATGTCTATGTTAAGCGTTCGGTGAACTCGCGCACACTAATTATCATTCACTACATTCACAGTCACACATTGCACACAATAGATATTATAGAATGTTGCCTAAATCCGACCCCTTAAAAATAGTTCGCTTTCAACAGTCTTATTAGGCTGTGATTATTGGCTAATTTTAGAATTTATTGGTTTATAGAAAATTAATAATGTCTAATTAAAGTCTAGGGATGTTCGATTAATTTTTTTACCACTCGATTATTAATTTCACATTTTATCGATTATTTCGATTAATCGAAAATTAATAATCAAACCAAAAATCGATTTTATAACGACTGATTAATCGATCACCGATTTTTTTAATGACTGAATAAACGATTAATCGATTTTTTTTTTTAATGACTGATTAACCGATTAATCGATTTTTTTAATGAAGATTAGTGTGTTGGCATAAAGTAAACACAGACCCACTCAAAATGGAATAGAGTAAAAAATTCCCCAAGAGCTAGTTCATTCGAACCGTCTAAATAACGATTAATCATCTTGTTTATTCAAAAAATTCGATTATTTGATTGATCGGAAATTCGATTATTTGATTGATCGGAAATTCGATTATTTGATTAATCGGAAATTCGATTAATTGATTAATCGAATTTAGATTATTTGGCGATTAATCGAATTTTATGAAAACTGTAAAATAATCGAAGAAAATAATAATCGTCGTAATAATCGATTAATCGAAATAATCGAACAGCCCTAAATTAAACTCATGTCTCACACATGACACACGTAAGTAAGTAAATGTCTGAGATAATTGTAATAGAAGACATTATAGTGCGAAAGTTTTATTAAATTATAATTGATTCGTTACACAGACTCGAGATTAAAAACAAATTATAATTTAATACTAGCTCACCATTTCCTTGGAAACGAGATTTTATATGGTTACTACTTACTAGGCATGTCCGGAATACATTTTGATTCAAATTATACCAGTTAATTAAATACGAGAATATACAGATGGCTTTACCAGCATGCTCACCCTCATTTTAGATTCAGATCGGAGCGATGAATGTATTGATTTTACAATGATGTGTGTATTTTTTTTAATTTTAATTTTTGTGTCTGTGTACACGATAAGTAGTCGAAATAATGCTTCGATTTTTAACTTCAGTATCTTGTTCGACGGGAAAGTGAATATTGTCTTTACTCAAAATCGTTTTTAGGGTTCCGTACGGTAAAACGGGACCCTATTACTAAGGCTCCGCTGTCCGTCCGTCCGTCTATCACCAGGCTGTATCTCATGAACCATGAAAAGTTGGAAAGTATAAATTTTCACAGATTATGTATTTCTGTTGCCGCTATAACAACAAATACTAAAAATCCTCGAATATATAATATAAGCAGTGTTGCCAAGTGCCAACATGTTTATAGCTGATGATGGTACGGAACCCTTCGTGCGCGAGTCCGACTCACACTTGGCTGGTTTTTCTTATACAATGATATTATATCATTGAATTCAAATTAAACACCATCCATTATACATTTATACGATGACCCACTTCAAACCTACTGTACAGCATAGCGACATCCACTTACCCACCTTTTTTCCTTTAATAATACATTATATATATTATAATTTTAAATGTACTTATAGACCATATTATTTTAAATTTTATAGATTTATATACCATTTAAGAAGTGTTCCTTGCTGGCAATACACACTTCTTTTTTTCAAATGAGAGTGAGTATATTTCTTAATCTATTTACTTATCATATAATTTTAATAATTTTTGTCATTCGTTTATAAGTAGCATTATTTTTTTTTCGTCAGGCTTTCTGTTACATCTATTATATATACGTCATTATTGCGCGCGGCGCCACATTCTATGACGGGCGGATGGACTTTGTCGTTTATCTATTACTCTTACGCTAGAAATGTATAAAACCTTTCTTGTTAAAAATTTTTAAATCTTCAATTTTTATAAAAGCTATTTTTATCGTTAAGTTAATAATTGTAGAGATATTGTTAAAAAAAACCGTAAAAAACTAAATAATTCAAGATGGTGGACACTTGTGGACATCGGAGGGATGGCGCATTTTTATTTTGGTCAATGAGGGCCCCAAGACAAAACTTTTTGTTAAGTTTCAAAACTTTAGTATTTTTTGTATGACAGCAACTTTCTTTGGAGCCCTATGACTGGACTATAGTGTATATTATTCAAATATAATATAATATAAAATATATTATATTCGTATTTATTTATATATATTAAAGTATTATAGGTAGTAGGTATTATACAGTATACAAGTTAACATTACGATTTACGAGTATATAACTATATAAGTGTAAATATATTATATATATTATTATATATAAGTACCTATAATAAAAAATTAAAAAGTTATAACAATTATTTTACACAAAATAGAGTTATTGAATTTTCTTCAATAAAATGTACTTAGTATTATTTTTACATAAACACTGAACAATCAATGTAAATATATAGTTATATACAATTTATTATTTTAATATAATGTTAAAATATGCTCAAAAATAATAAATATAGGAAATCATTTTTTTCTTTTCGTTCACGTTGACGATCTCCTGCCGACCATCGATGTGCAGCAATTATTGTATACACATTATACGGTATACCTACCTATAAATTATAATATTAGGGTAAAGACAATTTACACGTATCGAACCTAATAATATTTTCGCTGGGTTTAATCCATTATAATTTATACTATTAAATACAAATGGATTATTGTTTATTATTTCCGGGCGGTGGTTCAGAGGTTAACTTCGCGGAGTTTTACATGGTTGTCCAGCACCTCGGTGAACCATTTCCGCTTGATTGGCTCGGCGAGGAACGTGGACACGACCTTTAAGTGCAGCCCGACCACCGACTGCTCGTCCATTAGCGCGACGATCTCGTTGCACAGCTCAGGTCTGTTCTTGAGTGCGTATAGGCTGATATACGACTGGCCCAGCTTGGACTCGACCTGTAGGTTGGTGTCGACCCATTTCTCCACCGCGTTGGACCCGACGCTCATCACATGTCCCTGGTATTCAGTGTACAGTGGCGACAGCAACAATACCGTGTCTGATTCCGAACAGTTGTTGAGCACGCACTTGTAGAACTTGTTGTAAAACACCGGAAGATACACCAACACCTATACGCGGAACAGCGTAAACACTCATTGTTTTAAAAAAACTATTACGTTTCAAAATTTATTTTTATATAATTTTAAGTCGTTGAAAACAAAATTTTTCTAAAAAAATATACGTTTTACGAATTTTATTTTTTTTTACTTTTTTTATGACAACATGCATTTTTAATTCCTTATTCCAAAGCAACAGGTGTTTCGAATTATTTTGATTGATAACAATAAAATTTTGGAGGAGTAGCTTATGAGTAATAAGTACGCTTTAAGCTGAGTGGAATAGTACTGGGATACTTCAGCCATGGCAATAAATACTAATCCATTACTCCACTCATCAAAACTTTAAGTAAGTTATAAGATTATAACTAATAAACTATACTAGCTCAAAATTCGATTTTTATAGACAAAAAATCGAAATACTCCGAATAATAGTCTGTTTCAGAATATGAAATTAAAAATGTATATTGTTTTTCAAAAAGTGTAAAAACTAAAATAAATATATCGATAAAAATTATATTTTTTTTTCCAAAAATATTGTTTTGTAAATTATTTAAAAGAAATATTTTCAAACAAATTTGGGTTTTTTCTGTAATAATGAGTGCCTTACGTTAAATGGATCTCCACACATGGCTATATACAAATATACAATATACACATAATAATACTTAAGCATGTCGATAGTTATCTCAAAATCAACCTCCGGACTCTAGAGGCCAAAATACACTAATATGTATTAAAAAGTATAGAAACAATAAATCACAGTATAAAAAGTTTTATTAACATTTAAATTACTTTTCTACATAGTCCACGTTTAAATCTAATTTCTATGCACTTTTTTTGTACGAGATTTTTGATTCCCTTGAAAATGGTGTAACCAGTGTCCTGACTCCCGAGACCAATAGCGCCGAACTATATTTTAAAAGGGGGGGCAAGTAAAAAGTTATACGGACTACCACCTCCGTTTATGCCTGCTTCAGTGCTGCATATGTATACATTAATAGCTTATTAGCAACATAATTCATAAGTAGTTTGCTGGGGTACCCACGGACCCCCACGACCCCACCCACCGAAAAGGGGGGGGCGGTTGCCCCTCTTGGGTTATAGGTTCGGCGCCACTGCCCGAGACATTGGTTTATTCCGTTTATAAGGTCCTCAATCCTCATTGCTTGTTTCGATTAACAATTTTAACTTTAGGAAATAATACATACATGATATATAGATGCAGGGGCGGCTTCAGTGACAGGGTTAGAAAGGGGCCAAGTCATAATTTCCAGAAAATGTCTATGATTTTTTTTTTGTAATTTTGTTTATAACAGTATAAAATTGTTTAGAAATACAGCTTGGGGGATCGTGGCCCCTAGACCCCCCTAGAGCCACCCCTGCGTAGATGAGCATTACAAAACAAAGTGCAGAGGAACGCTTATGAAAGGCGTTTAAAAGTTTACAACACACATCCAACAAATTGATGCACGCAAAACATTTTAACTAATAATGAGTAATGAATTTAATTGAGGTCTCGATTGGCACAGAGTGACTATCAACTTTTATCCTAAAAATGAAATCGTCAACCGCATCACAATTATACTTTGCATACAATGAGAACCTGCTAAACGGAGTAAACCAATCACCAATGGTTCAGCACCTTTCTTTAAGAAAGGTATATATAGGTATATTATAGATATGGAAAATTTTTACCGTGATACAAAAAGTGTATAGAATTGAACGAAGACTATAAAGACAAATAATTGACCTAAATGTTACTGAAATATATTTTGTTTTCTATATTTTTTAAAACATATTTTCTGCCCCTTCTCCGGAGTTTAATTTTGAGATAGACCTCGTTTTATATTATATTTTGCACTTTCAGTACAATAAGACCACAAATCGAAATTTATAATTTTTATGTTTATGGTGTCTATAAATTCGTATTTTTTTATTTTTTGGGTAGTGGCGCATTCTACATTATTAAAATATTTTTAATAGACTACTATAAGTAAAAATAATAATTCTACTCTCTATGATGATCAATACTCAACCACAGTAGAAAATATTGATAAATTGAGGAAAAATTAATAATTTTGAAAAATAAGGAAACTAAGAGACAGAAAAGATGTTATTTATTTTTTATTTTAATACAAAAAGTGATATTAATATTATAATTTTATAATTATAATATTGTTTTGTAATAATAATAATTTAATATACAAATTATTATAATTAAATGTTAATATTGTTAATAATAATCAAACATTCACTGATGCTGTTAATTTTATTTTTCCGTTTAAGTGTTTTTTAAATCAGCATCAACGTATTTAGTAATATTATTATATTATTTAAATCATAATTTTTAATATCCCATGCATTTTGTTTACTGTCAAAATAATATTAAAATAAATTCAAAAGGTATATAGAATAATAAAGCCATGGAAAAATTTGAAATTTTGTTCTTTCAAGTTTAAATCACACAAAAGTAAAGCTATTTACAAGGATAAAAATCACTTGATTATAATCACAATAAAATTTTAAATATGCATCTACCCTTAATATTATTTTTTGTTTGATGAAAAAATTTTCATTTTATTCTAAACTTTCATATTGATTTTCTGATCATTTGATTTTTTTGAGTTATGACAGTGTGATTTAATCAGTTATTATATATTTTATACAGGGCCAGATTTAGGGGAGGGCAATCACCCCGATAGCCCCGGGGCCTCCACAATAGTGACTTCGGAAAAAAAAAATCTTTCAAATTACAAATGCACCGTCACCCAGCCGCGCGCCGTCCTGTCGAAAGTGGCCAATAGGATAAAAATAAATTTAACACTGATTGCCGATGGGTAATTCCGTGAAATTTTATGTCACCAGCAAGTTGTTTGTTTATCAGTAAATCCGCCCCATCCTAAACCCCACCGCTACCGCCACCGCCTCTATTGATTGACGCAAACTCGCAAATGCTATACGCACAATAATAATATTACCTATTCGATTTTCCTTTTTCTATGTGTGAGTCGTGAGTGGTACGACATTATTATTTATTATAAATCAATATTTATATTTAAATGCTTACATTTTGAATAGCAGCAGCATAATACAATAACGCGTAAGTACCTATAATTGACTAATATATTATGAACTATTTAGTACTACTAACTAATACGATTTGATGCGATCCGAGTGGTCGAGATGCGAAAACCAAGTGGTCATCAGTCATCACATTACCATAATAAAATTGTATATATGATTGTTAAATACTAATAAAAGAAAAATAATCTACTTTGAAAAAAAATTGTTCATTTTATTTGGGGCCAGGGGGCCCCCACTCCTTTGATGCCCCTAGGCCTCCACTCCTCTAAATCCGGCCCTGATTTTATAATTACGCGAGGTATGATTTAGATCTAAAAAAAATTGCCTCGATACAATATTTGGCACTTTAGCAGGTGTTTAGTTAAAAGGCATTAAGGGGGCCGCAGCATATGAAAAAAAGTGACTTTCAGACCAATAAGCTAGACTAAACTGGAAGAATTTGGTTTGACAGATTTTAATTTTTAAAACAGATTATGATTAATCAACAAGTTTACTAGGGAATGATCGAGGCGATTTTGAATTTTTTTTCAGTTGTGATATCCAAAAATAAAAATATCGAAAAAATATTTTTGTATTTATATTATTCATTATGACACTAACAATAATTGGAATATTCAAAATTGCCTCGATCATTCCCTAGTAAACTTGTTGATCAATCATAATCCATTTTCAAAATTAAAATCTGTCAGACCAAATTTTCCAGTTTTGTCTACCTTATTGGTCTAAAAGTCACTTTTTTTTCATTGACTGGAGCCCCCTAAAGTCCCCGTAAAGGTTTATTTAATGATACGGAATTTAAATATATTGAAAAACATTATAACAAACAAAATTAATATTAGGATTGGTCAAATCTACATTAGTTTTGATTTTTGACAAAACCTGCTGCAACCTAAAGGCTATTCGATTATTTCGATTAATCGATTATTACGACGATTATTTTTTTTCATCAATTATTTTAGTTTTTATAAAATTCGATTAATCGCCAAATAATCGAGATTCGATTAATTAAATAATCGAATTTCCGATCAATCAAAGAATAAATAAGATGATTAATCGTCATTTTGACGGTTCAAATAAACTTCTATTTTTAGCACTTAGGACATTTTGAAATCTATTCTATTTTGTGTGGGTCCGTGTTTACTTTACATAAACACTAATCTTCATTAAAAACAATCGGTTATCGATTAATCAGTCGTTATAAAATCGATTTTTGGTTTGATTATTAATTTTCGATTAATCGATAAAACGTGAAATTAATAATCGAGTGGTAGAAAAATAATCGAACAGCCCTATATAAACATTCTGCTAAGCAGTCCCCTTAAATTATATTATTTTCAAAATTGAGCTTAACAACTAGGAATAATGTTCAAAATATTATTATCTTTAAAACAATGCAATTTTTGTAACTTTGTACTAAAACTCAAATAACATGTAGATGACGAATATTATAATATTAATTTAAATTATACTATGAAAACAAGTAAATTAGATTTTGTTTTTTACTCTGCTATTATAAAGTACACTGCAGAGTGCAGTTATTGGTCTATGACAGTGGTTCCCAACCGGGGGGGGGGGGGGGGGGAATTTTTTTAAAAATTTTTCTAGCTTTTTTCAAAATTGTATTCTAAAATATAAAAATAATAAGACATTAAGATTAAGTTGTTTTATATTTTATTTTTAGAATGATGAAAAAATATATGTCATTAGGTAATAAAAAATAATTATTTCGTATCATTAAAACAAAAAAAGGTCTTTTTAATTCTAATTTAAGGGGGGGGGGGCCTGAGATTTTTGAAAATTTACAAGGGGTGCGTAGAATAAAAAAGGTTGGTAACCACTGGTCTATGACTATATAAGAGAGATTAGCGCTTTTTAATAGAATGCTCAGGATATACTTAATGCATATTAATGATATTGTTGTACAATAATAATATCGAAGGCAAAAATAACAAAAAACAATAATGTTTGGGTGGGTATGTTGTTTTGGGGGAAATCATGATAAATAACGTAGAGGATAGTAATTATACTAATTAGGACAATTCTTGAAAGGAGCTCGTAAGAAAGACGAAAATATTGTATCCGTAGTTTCGTACTCCGATCAACAGTTTAGCCGTTTAATTGGTACTTATTACTTAATTGTAACTTATATTTAATTTAAAATTATTATTAAAGGCGTAATTAACCTTTACTGGCTATACCTGGAAAACTGTATCTCCTAATGTGTATTCATCAATATAATGTGATCCATGCTCTGTAATAAAATCCGTCACCATGGATTCTATACCAATGGACATACATTTAAATTTGTCGGATATTGTTGATTTTAGTTCTGCTACTTGTGTAAAGTTATCAAACGTTTTAATACGTTTCACCGGTCGCCTAAAAGACACAATTACGAATTTTTGTCCGAATCCCATTGCTATATCAGGTACACCAAAACGTTCAGACACTATATGTCGTGATCTACTTGTTGTCAACAGTTTCCATGGTTTATCGGTTAGATCAACTTGAAAGCCATCAAAATATACGTCAAATAGGCAGTCCAAATCGGGACAAAACGTGATGTTTAGTAGATTTGTATGGTTTTTTGTCACATTTAAAACTTCACTGAAAAAAAAAATGTATATTAAAACATTTGGCATATACTTCATAAATAAAAAAAGAGTATTACCTATGTCGAAATTAATATAGTACATTATATTATTATTCTATTTGTAAATAGTAAATACGCAAAACGCAATAATATATGTGTACCGATTTTTCAGTTATTTATACTCATAAAAAATAATTCGGTTATAGTATTTATTTTTGTCCGTGTATAGGTATTTTATGATTCATAATCGTATAATATTTATTTATAATGTATACAGGCTCGTACAAAATAATATTCAACCATAGATATTAATATACCTAACCAAAAGAATGGTAGTTCTAGAAAATAATTTTCTAATTTCTTATCGCTAGTCTTATGTCTATATAGTTAGTGGTTATTCAACTATAGTCCAGAGGTCTTCGAAGTTCAAACCACAGCCAGCGGACCACATGTAACTAACTATTTGAGTGGACTGCTTAATCATATTATATTGATACCTAGGTACTGTATATATAATACAATTATATACATACATATATATATATGCTCTTAAAAACACGAAGCCTGCAGCATGTAATTCACTGTACATGGTACAACAAAAAAACAAAATGTTTAGAGCATATAAGTAGATATGGTATATATAATGATATATATATATAATCTATACATGTAGGAAAAATTATCAAAACTGATCAGTGGCACACTGTGAAAAATATTGACCCGTAACGGTATAACACTACATATTATTATAATTTATGAGTAGCGTATCCGTTCTATGAGGTGTGCCACGGTCGATTCATTCATAATATGTTTAAATGTTTTATACCTATATATGTTATTATATTATCATAATGGATATAAAATAGGTATAGCCGTTTATGGTTGTCCTAAAATGCAGTGGTATACGTACAACTACTGCAGTTTTACAGTTATACAAGTCATATTGGAAAAGTGCGTGGGAACAATATTTGTCTGGGATCCACACCCACTCATTTACATTATACGTATAGCTGCAATGTATAACTGAGACTTTTGGTGGTAGGTAGGGTTCCAGGAGTTTGTTTAAGGTTTAACGGCCGTTACACCTACTACTATAGTATAATAGCTTGGGATGGGCAGCGTCATCATACCTACTCCATCAAATAAACTCAAATTTAATTATTTCTTATACCAATAGTTAGGTATTACAATATTAAAGGGTTTAATAACTCCAATACAATAATAATTGTCTATACCACCCGCAATCATCGACATTTTACACAGGGATATTACCATTGTTTATTGGTCTCGTGATTTTTATTAACGATGTGCAGTGGAAATCCTATTGAGCTTTACATTTCTAATTTCACTTCAAAACCAACCTATACCTACATCACAGTATTATAAATTACGAGTTTAAGACATATATCTACATGAAGTTTACATCAGCTAGAGCCTAGAAAGTAGAAGTAGAAGTATAGTACCAAAAATATGAATAAGTATAGATATGCATAAAAACACCAATCAATTTTTTACAAATGACAATCAAGTATATATTATTATAAATATTAGGTTGGCCAACGATATCGATAATTCGTAACGATATCGATATCGTAGGTATTTTCTTAATAATTTCGATATCGATATCTAAAAATAATTATCGAAAATATCTCGATATCGGTGTGGTTAATCGGGGCTCGGAATTTTACGGAATCTTTATATTTTATTATATCTGTAAAAGTAAATACTAAACGTAGATTATGATACGAGGCGATATTACGTTTTCTTATTTAAAGAAAACGAATCTAAATACTCAGCTGTATAATTACTAGCCAAAAAATACTTAAGTATAGTGGCCACTAGTCTTCCTTATGAACGGTTATTTAGCGAAGCTGGAACAATCATTTCCAAGAAAAGAAATAGATTATCTCCTGAGCGACTCAATCAACTGTTATTTTTGAATTCATATTTCAAATCGAACCCAAGTTCTGAAACATTGATGGAAAAACTGCTTGAAAAAGAAATTTTTTGATTAAATACATTGGATACTTTTCAGTTTGTACAAAATTATTTATAATTGTTAATTAATTTACACTCATAATATGTATGTACAACAATATGTATTCTTTTAATTATATTCTTATAATTGTTTTAAAACATCCTAATAATGTAAATTTTAAGTAACATTTCTAACATAATTTTTAGATGTTATATTTATGTTAAATAATTGTTTAAAAGAAATAAGTTTAAAAAGTTCGGTGAATTAACAATTATTGAATGTATGTTGTTCAAAAATATATACATTAAGTTAATGTAATCCTAAAATGTCATAAAAATGTTTTATTACCATGGTGTTTAATAATAGAGTTAAAATTACATAATATTTGTGTTTTTGCATTGAAATATATTCTAAAAATAAATAATTATATAAAATAAAACCATTATGACTATTATATATATATATAAAATTATGTTATTGTTGTGTGTTGTCGCGATGAACCGCGGGCATCACGTCGCGCGACGGCCGACGGATCGCCGTCAGCCTGTTTAGTCGCCTGCATGCAATCTTATAGGTACAAAACTAAATACAAAGAAAATATTATCACTCATAACGTATATTGAAATTTTTGAGCTGATCAGTGATCATTGTTTTTTTTTTTATTTTACGCAAGTACCTACGCAACTGTTAAGTGTTTTACAATTGTTTTATGCATAATACACATTGTAAAATGTCAACTAAAAAGGTAAGTTCAAAATACCACGCCGCATGTGTTGTCTTCATCTCACAAATATATAGGTACAAAACACCACGTACAAATCGTACAAGTGTACAATACTGCAAATTTTCCGTGTTGTTAGTTGTTAGCTTTAATATTAAAATAACTTAAGACTAAAACAACACATGCGAGTGTGATGTTTTCTCAATGGTTTATTTAATAAAATAAATACATGGAAAGGTTTACATTTACGTCATGTAGGTATATAAATGTTTTTTTTATTTTAGAATACGATGACATGGCTCATAGTTTTATTTTAAATATCTAAAGACCATAGTTTAGTACCGACTAACTGGCTGGTGCAAAATGAGACATTCGATTTAACAGATTGTAATGTAGAATATTGTTATTGGCCAGCTGACCATGAAACTAGCTTGGAAATATCTGAAGCTAAGAATCCAGAACAATTGTGGTGTACGTACGAGATCAAATTACTTGGAGAAAATAAAATATATGGTATGTACCTATGTCAAGTTAATTATTAACTATGTAAATAAAGCAAGATAAAATAATTAGTATAGGTTAATCCTAATAAACTATAAAAAGGAATCAATTATTGGGTACTAGTGTACTACCTACCTACATCACATTACATTTTCATATATTTAATTTCTTTTGATTCTTATATATGTAGGATATAAATTTCCTATTTGACTTAGTGGAATTATTATTATTTTAGTAAAAATGTGTATGCATTGTTATTTGTACAGTCCCCCGTCATAAGGTGGCAGGTAGGGCGAGCGGGACCTACACCCCAGGCCACTTGGAAAATCCTAAGTTTTTTTTTTAATACAACAATTTACATATTAGGTATACTACAAAAATAATTTGAATTTTTATTCGACAATATTATATTATTAATTAAATTAAATTAATGTAGAATTATACAAAATATCTGTACAGTTGTACAATATATACACTATTACACTATGGTAATAAAAGTGAATACCTAGCCTTCAAATTTCAATATAGTTTACTAAATAAATGTAGACCTGGGAGAAACAACAAGACATCTCCAATTAATACAATTTTTCTATTTGTATAAGTAGTAGCCACTATAGCAAGGAACAAATTGTCAAAATCAAATTTTTATGATCTCAAAACCAAAAAATAAAACTTTGAGATGTCTAATTATTTATAATATCTTATATAGTATATTATGTAATATACTATACTATATAGGTAGGTACTCATAATAAATTAAATATTTTTAGTGCAACAACAATAGTCATCTCCATTTATAATAATATGATATCTTTGTATGATTGTATTTAACAATTGGATTTTTCTGGTTGTTACACCGAACGAATCAGTTTTTTTCTTAATAATGTGCAATTAAAACCTAAATTTGATAAAAATATGGAGATGTTTTGTTGTTGCTCCGAGGTCTTCAAATTATATATTATTGTTATCAAGTCGTAAAATGGTTAGATGAGGTACAAAATACTTTATGTATATTAACATGGGAGAACTTATTTACTGGAATATAATTGCTTTTGTGCGGAATGCATTACATTTTTGTATAGGCCCCACAAATTGTAGGGACGGCTCTTTATTTGTATACCTATTTTATAAATTGAATAATGATTAAAATTTCCTATAAAAATTCATATGCTTTCAATACACTCATAATATAATATGTATTCTATACTTATAATGTTTTAATATGCTTCGATATCAATATTGAAAATTATATCGTGGGCCAACACTAATAAATATTAAGTTGATAATATTTGCCATTTGGCACTCAATAGAGCAATATAGACAATCCCCTGATATATTGCGCTATACGAATTGTTAATCCAAACCTGAAATCTATATAATATATAATATATTCTAGAACAAATACCTATAACAACTTATATAAGATATAATAATATGTCATTTTGTGATTTTTCAAATATTTATAAATATTTTTTTATGTAATAAGATCGAAGAATTTTCATTGAGTTTGATTTAACATTTATAAGTATACAATACTCTTCGCAGTCGCAACAGCGACACGTCGGAAACCCACCATGTATAAAGAGGGGGTAAGTCGGGGTATTGTCCCGTCTACCCCCCTCACGTATGTATAAAATGTTGATTTTCAATAAACGATGGCGGCGTCGCGGAAGTATTGCGAAAGCTGTCCCCGCGACGCCGTCGGTTGAAACAGAAAAAAAAAAAAAAAAAAAAGTATACAATACTTAGTTGATAGATTATTAGTTATATGCCTATTGATAAATTATTTATCGATCCCTATAGTATATTATGCTAATTTTACTACATGAGGTCATAACTGCAAATATTGATAATAGGTACATGCATGTGGTTAGTTATCCGATGAGCGCAATAAGGTTATTTATACTATATTATAGGTACTATATATAGTATATTCTATACTATAATGACGAATGAGTAAATATAATTTACCTATACGAATTTATAACAAAATATAAATACAAATGGTTATTATTATTAATAATATTTAAATTTTCAATAAAATATTGTTGGAAGAATAACCTTGAACAAATATTCGGTGTTAAATGAAATGAAGAAGAAATTTAATGTTTCGCTAATATTCAAATTTTATGAAAATGTAACATTTTTAAGCATTTTTTTTTCAAATATTCCTACTTGAGTAATATTTATTGCGGTTGGTTAACCACATTAATCGACTGCGGTACCTATGTTTAATGACTTGGTGGCAAGGTTTTATAGTAGCATAATTTTTATTTTACATTTTCATGACATATAATATCATAGCATCAAATTACATATTTTTTTTCAACATTTCTGTAAACAATCAAATTGACGTTTATTTGATCATTTTTTCTCTCCCTTTGTCATTTGTATTGTATAATTTTTATAGTGAACATATAATATACTAATATATATATATTATATATTTATGAGTGCTTTCAAATCATATCCCTAAATTATGATTCTAAATAAATTTCATTCAAATTGTACATAGAACTAACTAAGTAGACACATAATATATAAGTAAACTTTAAAAAAACACTTGTGACTACTAAGTACTATGTAACTATTGACTAAAGTTAAGGTAAAATGTATTTGTGTATATAGGTAATTTACAGTTTACTGCCAAAATTCACGATAAATATCTATATTTAACCTATAGGTGCCAAAAATCTAACATTATAATTTATTAATTAATAACTACCTACTAATTATACGACCCTATAGGTAGTACCACTTTTTTTAGTTTAGTTCTTGTCACAGACGGAGCCACGAGACGTGCAGGGTATGGAGCTGCACGCCCTAATCGCCCTGCATGAAGGCTGCTATAATAAGTTATTTTCCAGTTTCTTGTTATAATTTTTTCTTGCACTGATTTCAACAATTAAATTTTTTGGTTTAGTCTAAAGGTATTACTATTTCCATAGTATAGGTATTACTATTTATTATAGACAACTATTTTTAAACATAGGTTATTATGATAGTGCTAGTAATATAATTGATTGTGGATAGTATATAGGTAGTATGATCTATAATCAATCTTATAATATACAGAAGAAAGTTGGAAACGGACAAACACTTATTCTTATACAATCCAATTATTTTAGTTCGTCGTAATCATAATTTAGAATTCTAAATTAGACTAAAATTGAAATTGTATTTCTTTTTGCAATCAAGCGAGTGGTATTTTTTCTCTTCTTGCGGTGTCGTAAATGTACGTACCTGTGCGCACCCATGTACGGTTCCTAATTCTAATTTTACCACGTTTCGCTTTGGTGTACCTACGGTTAGAGTTTATCTTAACAATTATTCTATACACAATTAATAACCAATAAATTGTACGATTTGTTCTGAATTGCTGTATAGCGATAGCGTTATTATTATCATAAAGGTGTGTGCGTGCGTGGTGCGTCTACACCAGCACAGCCTTTAATTAACGTATTATAATATGTATTGTAAGGTATATAATATAGATTGTAGGCATCATATATAGTACACATATAGATTAAACCTAACCTAACATGGTAACATACCAATACATATACGAATATACGCGTCTTATCCAGTAGTTGGTCAATTTTACATGTGTATTATAGCACTGAGTTTTAATTTATATGTTAGCCTGTTAGCGTTTAACCAAATTCCAACTGAAATATTTTATTATTAAACAACAACTATTTGGCTGATATTTTTGACTAGGTGAAGGCAATATACTAATAGACTACTAATAGTCACGTTGAACGCGATTTTTTTCCAATATGGACAAAAAGTCTTTGGTTAGATTTACAAATGTACAATATACTGTACAATTTTCAAAAATAATGTTAAATGATAACTCGGACATAGGCCGGAAACCGTAACAATTTTACAAAAATAGTGGTCTGAAAACTATATTTTTTCAAAATGATATAGTTTTTGGAAGAATGGTTGCCACGTGTTAAGCTGAACTAGACGAATTATACTTTGAAATTTCTTTTTTTGTTTGAAAACTGAAACTATAATAAAATGCTAAGATTTTGAACTTTGAAATACGTAAAACGTATTAGTACGTAGTAGCCAATAGTACATATTTATTACTCTTGGAAAATGAACACACATTTTAACGTCATTACGGCATTAGGTACATAACGAATTGCCTATACTTACTTTTGATTATAGACTTAACAAATTATTTTTAAAAAAAAATTATTCAACATAATAGGTAATTTCAAATAAATTTTGTATAAATATATATTAATTAAGGTCAATAGCAAGCAGTTACCTAAAGATTTTTCTATTGCCTCTATTTTCAGCCCAAATTTGAAATAAATAGCAACAAAATGATTGAACTTTTGAAAAAAAATTTCCTGTTGCTGTGGTTATAATACAAATGTGACTTATAGGCTTAGTACAATATTATTTTTAAGCAAACTCACGTGAAACGATCGGCCCCGTCGATTATGTCGTGAGTGACCGACTCCTTGGTGTTGGACACGTCGCCGTACAGCACGTCTCCGATGATGCCGAACCTCTGGAGCACGTCCACGCCGCGACCGATGTCCACGTTGGCGGCCGCGGCCGCGTCCACGCAGACGGCCGCCCTGAGCGCAAGCAGCAGGACCGCCGCGACGGCCAACGCGTCCATCGCGGTCGTCGGATCTGTGAAGTGTAGACACCGGGCGAGTGGTGACGTTGGCTGTAGCGATGCCGTCCTCCGATATTGCCGTGTTCAGCAACCGGCAGTAGTATTGACGGCGCCGTCCATCGCGTCCGGTCGGCCGCTGCGGCAGCTATATATATATACAATTAAAACGATGTATCGTAGGTAGGATTTGCGAGACCGTCAAGCGGGGGAGCGCGCGTACGTTGGCACTAAGCGGCGATTCCGTATGTACGTACAACAAACACGCACTGCGCACACATCACTTGCGCATGTTATAGTTATAAAATTGTATTCCGCATAATAATAATATTATCATAAGCGTTATGGAGCGAAAACTGAATGAGATATAATAATAATAATTTTAGTATAGGCAGACGGCCGACGGGAATTTATTATTATTATTTTTGTTATATCGCGTGCGTGCGTGCGCGCCGGAACGTTTTGAGTTACCGCACACCTTATCGCCGGAGATGTATTCGTTAAACAATCAAAATACAACGTTATTATCGCGCGCGCGTTTTATCTATACCGGCTCGCGTATACTGTATACAATAATTATTAAATAGGAAGATAAACTGATCACCTCCAATACCGTTCCTAGCTACTTATTACATGTCTATATGGCTATATGGCTATATGTATAATAATATAATATAATTAATATTAATTATTAATTATTCGTGTTACCATAAATCATGTGCGCGTGATCGTTTTACCGTGCCAAGGCGTGCGCGCGTAGCGTCTCCGATGTTTTTTTGGTTGCGAGGAATTTGGCAAAAAAAATTTTAATTTGATTTAATTTAATCATTCGATTGATAGATAGGTAGGTGAATCATTGTGACGCAATAACTGATAAATAATAGCTTTTTTCTTAAACAATATGTGTATCCAAATTATTGTTTCATAGGGCCGTGAAATAATTTGTCCACCAATATCTAATATAATAGGTATTATTATAATATCGCATTGGGCGGGCCCAGTGACGTGGTGAACATTTATAAACCTCGATGCCCAGCATATATTTCAGCACCTACCCACTCTATATCCCCTTAATATAATATATAGTACATATAATTATTATGTAACTGTAAATATTTTAATTTTTGTTGTATGTTATTGGTTACCATAATGTACCCAACCGCCCCACCCCCCAAAAAAAATTCCACCAAGACGCCTAGGCGTCTTAAAACCCCATTCACTACGCCACCATACAGTATTGGTACTTACCCATATAATGATCCATACGTAATAATATCTATTATATATTTATCATTTTGATCACAATATCGATGTAGCAGAAGTTGAGTTCTTGTTTTCGTAAGACGGTCAATAAACGCTAAATATAGTGGCATTTAGTTAACATACGATTTTTAAACACCGGAATGTTTGATTTTCGTTTCACATTTCTCTTAACACTGTACCTATATAACATTATATAATATTATATTGTTATAATAATGCGTCATGTCAAAATAAGTCGAAAAGTTTAACATAAATACGCATTGGACATTCGTTTTAAAAAAAAACTTTGTTGAAAAATAAGAGTTGTTGTTAGGTATATAAAAATGATTTGAATTAGTACCTACCTATTTGAACCTTCATAATATTGTGTAATATGTTAATTATTGTTTCGATCGTTCGATCATTGAGATTATATATTGAACAAGATAATTAAATAAAATAGAACATTATTCAGTGGTGCGTACTACATTATAACTATGCTATAAAATATATTATTTGACGATAAAGTTGCACATCACATCACTAAAGTCTCGCTCGCATATCAGTCAATGACCAAAGAATTTATGATTATAATATACATCGATCATCGATGACGTCGTTTGATTTAAAAGTACCTATCTAGCATTCTAGCTAGTAGCTACATACACCAGGAGTGGCTTTTTTTTAATAGGAATTTCATATTATAGCCCCCGACGTTTCTGCAGGTTTATTGTTCATCGTGATTTTGACCTTTGTGTATGCATTATAAAACCGACAACGGCGGTCACTCGTATGTAATCGAAATAATTGCGCTGTAGATAGTGTGAATGTACATGTATATATTATTACACATTATGTTTTACATATAAATGCCCGTGGTTTGTATAGGTACCTATTATTATCCGATAATTTGCAATCGCCTATTATAGTATTGTTGATTTACACGTATAGGTATACCACGGTATACCTATATACAATATATATATATATATAGGTAGTTACTAGGTAGTAATAACTAATAGGTATATATTAAAGTTCGCACCTTAAAAGTCCTAAAACTATTTACACAACATAATGTCCAAATTATACGTAGGACATATCAATTATACATTGATTATTGGTAGTAGCTACTCATAAGCGTAAAAAGGGGAAGGGTTTTAGGGGCTAGCCCCCCAAATATATATCCAAAAAATTGTTTAAGCTTATTCAATATTATTACTAGAGTTAGGATGTTGATGACTTTTTCATTTTTTTTCCTTTTATTCTGTACAATGCTATCCTAGCTAAAAATTTGTTTCATGCTCCCTTGATGCAGAATATTTTAATTTTAATTTGCATTTTTTTGCATTTTTTGCATTTTTAGCTATAAATGCATTTTTTTTGTTGATACCTACCATTGATTTATTATTGTTGATCGATTTTATACGCTGCCTAGTGGTCGACGGTGATAAAAATAATGGTATGATTACTTTTTTTTTTTTATTTTATTTTATTTTTTTTTTTATTTAAAAAAAACATATATTTACAATCTATTTTACAATAATCAGTAAGTATGATGACAAAGTTTATATAACATTATAAAATATTCGAATAGGAAGACCCTCAGTAGAGTCACCTGACCAGAGA
>NC_042494.1:55819764-55821693 GCF_005508785.2 Acyrthosiphon pisum
AGTACTTAACTTCATTTGCTGTTGGAAGGACTTTGTGTTGAGCTTAATTGGGGGGCAGTCAGAGTTTCGTAAAGTGAATGTTACGTGAGTTGATTTGGTTTCGTTTATTTTTATTTTCCAACGGTTAGCCCATAAGTTGATCATATTGAGGTGATTTTGGATCCTTGAGCTAGCAATTTCTGGATCGCGATGTGACGCCGAAATTAGGGTATCGTCAGCGTATGTGCCAATGAATGTGTAATGAGTCTTTGGGATATCATGGGTAAAGTATGATTACAAATTAATATAATATTTGGTAATGACATAATATAATATATTATACAGTAAAACTTCCGTTAACGGTCACCTCTATAGGACGGTCACCTCTATGTAACGGTCAATTTTTTTGATCACGTCGAGTGTATCCTAGTGTTATTCTACCTCTGTAGGAAGGCACCTCTAAATAGCGGTCATTATTTACAGTCCCTTCGGTAACCTAACCCCGCGAAATGTTTGTCCACTTCTCGGCTCATCTAAACTTTGAATATTTATAACTCATAAACTACTTGCCCCAAATTCGATTTTTATTTATCAAAATACTAAGAAAAATATTCTGGTTTGGAATATAAAATTAAAACCCTATGTTGTCATTCAAAAAAGTAAAAAACTTGAAAAATTATAAGGATAAAAAATATTTAAAAATATGATTTTTTAAGAAAAACATTGTTTTATAAGCGACTTAAAACTATGTAAAAAAAAATTTTCAAAAAAAATCACACTTTGAAATAATGAGTGTTGTTTGATAAAAGAATCACCCAGTATACCTAGTGAAATAATGGATTAAATACATATAAATGAAAGATGACTGAAAAAGTAACACTTACAGGCATTATGTAAGTTAAAAATTATGTTTTACTAATTTATGAAAAAACTACATTATTAAACGTAACCAAAATGTGATAAGCACCTATGTTTAGTGTATAATAAACTCACTATTTTACAAAAACTCAAATTTTCTATATTTTTAACTTTAATTTTAATACAGTTTCGTATTTTATTACATACCTAACCTTTTAAAATAAATATTGTGATATGTTGGTATTATTGAATTTATGATAGTTAAAATATTGTTAACATTTTAACAATACTCAATAGTATTGTTTAAATTATCAATTTATCAATATTATAGGTACATATTATATCATGGCATCATGCTTATATTAAATATCTAAATAAGTAATCATCAGTCTCACACGTCATAATCATCTTGTTTTATTCTCAACTACTTAAAAAAAATTAAACTTTTGTATGAAAAATTTAATTTCATTAAAAAATGTTTACAATAATAACTAAAACATGAGTAAAAAATTACTACATTTAGGCAGAGTTGGGCAAAATTTTATCTAGATAATTATTCGAATAAAAAATTATTCGAATGATTTTCATAACTAATTATTCGAATAAAAAATTATTCGAAAAATTTTCATACCTAATTATTCGAATAATTTTCATACCTAATTATTCGAATAAAAAATTATTTGAATAATTTTCATACCTCATTATTCGAATAATTGCCAAACGTTATTATTCGAATGAAAAATTATTCGAATAATTTCCAAACGTTATTGTTCGAATAAAAAATTATTCGGATAATTTTCAAACGTTATTATTCAAATAAAAATTATTTTGATAATTTCAAAACGTCCTCGAATACGAGGAGCATATTATAGCCATAGCGTGATCTGCACGGCATACTAGAATATTGTTTTATTTCATTAGGCATTAGCACATGCTCATGCCATACACGATACACCCAAATACCATTTAGTTTTTGGATATAGACAATAGACATGTAGCTATTATTGTATATAATATTATATATTATAGGTACTATAAGTTACATACTCGTATGTTGTCTCTCATATTTATAAGTTCAAATATAGAGATCTA
>NC_042494.1:55821743-55822378 GCF_005508785.2 Acyrthosiphon pisum
TGTCTTACATCTCAATTGTAGATTAAAAAGAAAAAAATTTATGAATCTCAACTTAAAATAATTTGCTAAGTTTCGGTATTTGTCATATTCCAACTTAAATGCTTATAAAAAATAACTGTGACTAAGGATTTTTATATTTTTTAAATCTCATTGTAACAATATAGTAGGACTTTGTATTAAATTGTCAAGCCTTTTTACCCAACATATTAACTTTTATTGATATTCATAGAAAAAAAACTAAAAAAATCGAAAATTGATAATGTCCGTAAACAGCTCAAAACATTTAAAAATAATTTGAATATTTTATGGTGTATAGAAAATGCACATATAAACAACCAGTGAAAATATCATGTATCCACGGTCATTATTAGTTTTAGAGTTACACCAAAAACCAAAATCAATTTTGTCGAAAAACCGATTTTGCGTAAAAATTCCCGTTTTTCCTTAAATACTTCTTTTGTTTTTCCCCGGCGCTCTTTGAAAACTACTGGGAAATTTAAAATTTGACCTCTCCAATGCACCAACGATATTCACTTTGCGATCGAACAATATACTGCAGGTGAAAATCGTGGCATTATTTCGACTACTTATCGCGTTCACAGACTCCAAAAAATAAATAAATAAATAAAACAAAT
>NC_042494.1:55822478-55822805 GCF_005508785.2 Acyrthosiphon pisum
CTAATATAAACATTCAGTAAAATTTTCATGTATCTACAGTTATTCGTTTTTGAATTACAACAAAATAAGAAAATCGCTACATGAGAAATCCAGTGAATATCCAATGTTGTAAAAATTTGAATTTCAAACGATCATAAAAATTTAATTTGACTTTCTTATAGATATTTTTTGTTTGATAAAGGTAGATAATCTTTATAAGGAATCTTGTATTACATTTTAAAATCTTAGATTTAAAAAGAAAAATTTTTACGAATTCTTAACTCTAAATAATTTGCTAATTTTCTTGATTTTTCCATATTTTGTCAATTTTTGAAGTTAAGATGCTTA
>NC_042494.1:55822855-55823644 GCF_005508785.2 Acyrthosiphon pisum
ATACCGGAAACCGTAACACCGAGTGCTTATCGAAAAACCGTAGTATTGTTTGCCGTTTGGTGACGGTTTTTTGGTATACCGGTTATTTGCTGAACAGTTTAAAGTAAAACAGTTAAAGTCAGTGCTTGTATTGCTATTATTTATTTATTAGTAAAAGAATACTAATAAATTTGTTTATTTTATGTTTAAATTTTACCGAGTTAATAATTTTTTATTATTAAGAGACAGTTCTTGTATTTAGTGGTGTGCTCAGCTTTTTGGAAATCCCTTTCAGAGTGTGCTTTTTTTGCCTTTTACAGACCCTGATATAACATACATTTTTTATTGATGTGTTGGTGAAATCAATTTAAAAAAAGCCTAAGAGGGGAAGGTACTCCTTCATCTATCTTGTCTTATTACAAAATAAAATACTCTTATTATTTTCATCACCTTAAAAATATGATTTAAAAAAAAAAAAATTAAAAAAGACATCCCCTACACTGTGACACTGTGTGTTATTTTTTTTTTAAATAAGGTAGTTTCTTTGCCATACTCTAATCTCTATATAATAAAATAATAAAATTAATATAATAATATAACATATTAGGTATATTGTAATATAATGTTTTTTAAAAATTGTTTACTCCCTCAGCATATCATTTCAGTGTTTTTCAGTTTTCCGGTACCACGGTTTTCGGTATTACGGTTTTCCGGTATTACGGTTTTCCGGTATTACGGTTTTTCGGTATTACGGTTTTTCGGTATTACGGTTTTCCGGTATTACGGTTTTTCGGTATATACCGGGTATTA
>NC_042494.1:55823694-55824543 GCF_005508785.2 Acyrthosiphon pisum
TGATAGAATTGGTGATATATTACAAGACATACATTTAGAATACAATTTGTATTCTAATAAGGTTAGTAATAATATTAATAATTTAATAGTAATATAATATTTTAATACTTTTGTATGTATACTACAGTGAAGCCTCTGTATACATAGATATAAATCATAGGAGGGTGAAGGGGCTTACAACATACAATTATGAAAATAATTGTTTTAATTCAATGATTTATTAAGATTTTTAGTTTAGTGAATGGCTGCTTATAGTGCCTAAATAAAAATAATTTAAATACAAGTATCGTTAATATTTTCCCTATTTACTAATTTATAGATAATCGCAACAATAACTGACAATGGTAGTAATTTTGTCAAGGCGTTTAAAGCGTTTGGTGTTAAATTAACTCACTTTGATAATGTTGAAGATAGTGTATATGAAAATATAGATTTATGTAGTGATAGCCAGGGACGGGACGATGAACAAATAACTTATAATTCAGCAGAAACAACAGAGGAACTTGAAAATAGTCCATGGCTACCTCGACATTTAAGATGTTGTGCTCATACATTGAGCCTTTTTGTTACAACTGATTTAATTAAAACTATTCGATCACCGCAAAACTCACAACTAAATGAAATACACACTTCGGTTATGAAAAAGTGTACATTATTATGGAATGCTTCATATAGGCCAAAATCTGCTGAGGTAAATTTTTTGTGTTTTACGGTATCATTTATTTTTATATTGTTTAATAATCACAAATTGACACTCAATTTTTTTAGATCATATTACAGACACTGTGTCATCAATTATCAAGACCTGGAGATACGCGTTGGAATTCTTTATATGACTTTAAAACAAAT
>NC_042494.1:55826806-55867004 GCF_005508785.2 Acyrthosiphon pisum
TTTTCATGTATATGATACTCGTGGTAACATAAAAAAAATGTTCAATAGAAAATTGATAGGGGGGCACGTGCCCCTGTACCCTTCCCCTGAATCCGCCACTGCCTACGATTACCCAAACAAAATTAACGAAAATTACTCAAATAATATCGTTTTAAAATTATCCGAATAATTTTTTATTCGAATAATGATGTTTTAAAATTATCCGAATAATTTTTTATTCGAATAATAACGTTTAGAAATTATCCAAATAATTTTTTATTCGAATAATAACGTTTGGAAATTATCCGAATATTTTTTTATTCGAATAATAACGTTTGAAAATTATTCGAATACATTTTTATTCGAATAATCGTCAAGAAATCATTCGAATAATAATTTATTCGAATAAAATATCATCTAAATAATCATCTAAATAAAATTTCATTCGAATAACGCCCTACTCTGCATGTAGGTATGTTTAATTTAAATGTAGTAAGTGTTTTGATAAAATAAAGTTAGTGAAGTTGAAGTATCATAAAACGTAAAATATAAATACATTTGGAGATTTATAAAAGTACCTATCTATAATTTATATCATTAAATTATAAAATATTATGAAAATGTTATATTGATATATAATATGTATCCATGTTTGATATTAAAATATTACAATGAGTAAAATATATTACAATTTGCATTTTTCATCAATTGATTTTAATGTCTATTTACGTTTTTATTTCCATGACAACTACCTACGACATATTTCTAAACAAAATCATAACAGGTAGTTAGGTAAAAGTACGTTGCTCCGGCCTGATAGTATAAACGATCGTACGCGGATTGGCATAAACGAATGGAGACCAGACACATGTTTTAAAAATGTCTGTTCATGCATCATTAGTTTTTACTATTTTAGTAATAGTATTAGGTAAGTCGATTATTTAAATTAAGAACAAAAGTGAATAATTTATAACTATAAATTATGATTTTAATTTAATACAATGTTCAATAATTGTTTTTATTTAAATGCAATTTTTATTTCTCAAATATATTATACTCTAAACTAAATGTTCACCTTAAAACTATATGATTGCAATAATTTATATTATAATATTTACATTTAGTCAACCCTATAACAGCGACTGATGAAATATATATATCACCATTCATCTATGACGTACAAAATAATACTGATACAGTAATTCATATAAAAGGATTGGTATCTACAGTGGACACGATAAAATCAATTACATGCAATGTAATGGATTTGGATTCCCAAATCATTATGGTAATACAATTTATTTAATAGAATATAGTATATACGAAAAATGGAAATAAATAAATCTTTTATATTATCACTTATCAGTTATCAGTAGGTACCTAGTTATCTAAAGTCAGAACTTTTTAGCGCCTATTTAAAAACAAAACCCGTTCTGCACACTTTTTCTGAATATTTTCCAATCTTGTAAATAATCAGTTGTATTAGAGGGGCAAAGTTATAAACTTTAGTTAAGTTATAAACAATTCTTGGAAAATATAAAAATTTTAAGCTACACATTTTTTAAATACATATTGCATTTTCGTATTTACATGACGTACTGTACACTAAAATATGGTCATATTGGATCCAAATTCCAACGAATCGAGTGAAGAATATTATTAAACCTTATATGTTTAAAGTGTAAAAAAGTAATAGACAATAGTAGTAATTACAAAACACTTACTGCTGTATGTTAATTAACAAACTTAATGAACATATTCATATTACCTATATCTGAATATTTCAAGGTAAAATTATAAGGTATTGGAGTTTCAAAAATTATGGGATTTACTTTAAATCGAATTTTAAAATTTGATATCTTAAAAATGTATCATTATTTCTGTTATTATAGAAAACTGATATAAATTTAAGTGACACGTTTACGATATTGGCACGATTCGAAAATCCAACAACTTTAGGTGCTTTTAAGATACAATGTTCAAAATTCAGTTCCCTTATGAACTTTAACGGTAATTTTTTACTTGTTAATAGTCTACATTTGATAATCGGAAACGTTGAACCAAATACAATAAAACTAGGAGAAAGTGTTTCAGTAAGTATATATACAGTAATGCATATTCAGTCAGTGGCGGATCCAGGGGGCAAAGGTGGTATTTGCCCCCCCCCCCTTCAACTCGCCGTAGTTTCCCTTTGTTTTACTACTATGTTTAGCCAATTTTTGTACTTTTTCTACTCTTTCCCCCCCCCCAAAAAAAAAAAAAAAAATGAGCCTTGGATCCACCACTGTATTCAGTTTCTCACAAAAACTATAGGTACCTACATCACGCTATTACTTGCACCTTAATATACTATATAATAATAAATTATCTTTTTTCATACAAATTCCGTAGTTCAAACTGGAAATATTTAACTTGAGTGAGCCTGTTCCTTTATTATGTCATTTAACTGATGGAGAAGATTATATAATTTTACCAACAAACTCGATCAATGGAAATAAACTTTCCACATGGATTACATGCCCTGAATATAAACTTAATAGAGCCGCTGAATACCAAATAACAGTAGTATATTCAACGGATGCAATTGATGCAATGTTAAGGTATGATAAAAATAAGTTTATAAAATTAATTTTTTAATAATTGTATATTATATTAATTATTTATTTATTTTATTTATTGATAAACGTTTATCAGAATACGTGAAAAATACCTTTATATAGATAATGAATATAATATAGATACAATATACATTTATACTACTTACCTACAACTTTATATTTATTTTATAAGTTATCTTATTCTCTAGTTCGAACAACTTTAAAGTAGTGACGGTTCAGGCCGATCGTACAAAGGTACTGAAATCTGGATTTACTAAAGATTTGAGAACTATTTGGTTTCAATTTGATCAAAATGTAGAAGGGCCAGATTCGTGTGAGGTCATATTCACGCCAATCACATTAAATCAAATCGGCCACGGTATAATTAACATATATAATTTCTGATAATTGAACTTTTAAGGTGTTAATAATATTATTTTAATTTGTATAGATGCTGTTTGTTGGTTTTCTTCAGATCATTTAACAGTACTCCTTGGAAATGTGAAAACCATTAAAGATAACAAACTTCATATTCAATTTTCTTCAAACAATAATATAAGGAGTTACCGGTCGTGGCCGAATTTGAGTACAGCTATGTTAAATATTGAAATAACTGTACCAATAATTCCTTCTGAGGTGATTAATTTGTTTAAGCTCAAAATCA
This sequence comes from Acyrthosiphon pisum, assembly GCF_005508785.2. Lineage (NCBI taxonomy): Eukaryota > Metazoa > Arthropoda > Insecta > Hemiptera > Aphididae > Acyrthosiphon > Acyrthosiphon pisum. The sequence continues at coordinate 55,830,047 of NC_042494.1, forward strand.
AAGTTTTTATTAAATAGGTTAAAATTTAACATTTATATGCACAAATCCGGATTAAACTAACATATTAAATTGAATATAGTTACCTAATGTAATGCAACATATTTCTAATTTATTTATGATTTGATCTATTATAGACATCAGTGTGTAAATAGTTCTTTTCATAAAAGTGATGTTCTGTAACTTGTAAGTTGAAAAGTTTAATTTGGCTAATTCCGCGGAGTAGGAAGCTTAGGACCAGCTAAAGTATAATAAAATAAAATAAAAATTATGTTACAAACCACATATTCATAAATAATTGTTTTTTATTAATAATTCATAATTCAATTGCCCTGAATATTTAATATTATAAGAATGGAAATATTTTATTTAAATGTAGGTATGTAGGTTAAAATTGTAATTGGTTCAAGTTATATTATGTACCTATATTATGTTGTACATGAATACATTGTACGTAGTATATTATAGAATATGTATATTTTTTTTTATTGATCATTAAATCTAGGTCATTAGTACAAGGGTTTTGTGTTAGGTTAGCTGTTATTTACATTATATTTTTAAAATTAAATTATACAATTCTGTTCTCTTTAAGAATAAAATTAAGTTGTTTGTGTCCTGTGGGTTTGGTCCAAGTGTTTGGCAGATTTGTACATTATGTATAATAACTAATAAGTAGCTACATTATTATCTACAGGCCAACAACCTGATACCGGTATGAATGTATAATATTATTATTTATTATTTTATTCGAATAAATGTTTTTGTAATCATTCACACTAATCTGTAGACTCAAAATTATTATTTAAATAATACACATATGCATAATTTGTTGGTGATTACAAATTACAATAACAATAACACTAAGTACAAATATGTTGATAGGTTACATTGCCGGTATATTGGCTGAACGGACCTCGACAATTCTGTAATGTTGACGATGGCGTCATCCTTGGAACTCAATCTTCCGATCAACCTGTATATGATTGTACTGGTTCTCAAGTCATAAGTGTGTCTACATCTGGTTCACCTATGCTCAGGTTTAGTCCAATATTAAGCTTTAATGACCTATCAAACTCTGCACACATGTCAATAGACGAGTCTTCACAGCGATCATCTTTAGTGAGGAACAGTGTCAGAGGTCTTGTGATAATGATAAATCAAAAAAACTTCACAAATAGTATTTGTTTAAACAGTGCTTTGGTAATTTTTATAAAAACTAATATATGAATATTTCGCCGCAGCAGCAAAGAAGGTCGTATCTCCGTTTTCACAATTTTTTTTTCTTTTTCAAGTTGTCATAACTTGTGTAGTTTTCGCGAAGACTAACGTTTAACTGCATTTTATTGTATAGAATGTCTTTTATTGTTTTATGCTACTATAAGTTTCTCGGGAACTACACAAAAACAGTTATGATAACTTGAAAAAAAAATTGTGAAAACAGAGATACGATCTTCTTTGCTGCGGTGGGTGATTTGATGTACCGTGGTTCAGTGGATGGTAGTTAATTTACGTATTTAATTAATCGCACAATTCCTCAGATGTTGCCGTACGTAGAATATACTTTAGAATTGTCGGGAACAAATATTTTGAACCAATCAGGCTTGAAAAGTCAATTCAAATTCAAATTAATCGAAATCCATGGCATTAAATCCAAACCAAAATTGAAAATAATGGCACTTCCAATCATTGCAATCGGATCTGAAGCTATATTTGAAACAATGTTATATCCAGTTTGCGGAGACCCAATCGAGGACGATTATAATAATTTACAAGTAAAATGTATTTTTCAAAAATGTCTTATTAAATATAAACACAATATATTAAAATATATCAAATACAAAAGGAAAACGGTTAACTCACTCCCTTCTGCTGTTTAATAGGTTTGCATTGTACCTATTATAATGGTCAATACATTGCGTACCTATGTGAATTTAATGATAAATCATAGTAAAAGAATCTGAGCGAAGGAGATGGATGAATCAGCATCTAATTTTAAGAACAATATTTTATGTTGTATTATATTAATCTTATTTTAATAGTATTTTTTTTTAAATTCGGTAGGTTGAACAAATTCTTGACGTAAATTTCAGATTTATAAGTCAATATACCGTAGAATGATGTGATTATAATTTATAAATATATAATATAGCATGGTTTAATAAATAACTTAATACAAGTTTAAATATTTTGAACATTTCATTATGCATAAAAAATTAGTAATAAATAGATAAAGTTTGAACTTTTCAAGTCTCTACGATTAATATTTTTAATTAAATGCCAAGTACTATAGTCGTATTTATCAAATTAATGAGGACGTTTTGATTACAATTAAAATAATTTTTTACTATATTTTTACAAGTTGCTTACTTCTATTATAGGTATCTAGCTTAATTATTTTGTGCGTATGTACCTACCTAACATAATAACATGTGTTGTGATCGTGATTGTTTCATAAATAATCTTTTCGTTCTAATAATGTATTTCTGAAGACAACATACACTGAATTCCTAGTGTTCTTTATAGTTTATTATGGCTTGTACCTATATGAACTGATCATAATAAAGTAATGTTATTATTTTCGTTTTACTGCACGTAACTGATTCCTTAAAAATTATTATTGTTTTGGATTTTCAATTCCTCAAGTATGGCTTCAGATTTTATCTTTTAATTAAGCTAGTAAATTTATTTATTCAAATGGGTAACTGAATTTTATCATTTTATATTTTTTTTTATAAAATATTGTCTGAGGTCACTTAAATTCGTTAAATCACGCCTATATATACCTAACCTAACGAATAACGGAATATGGCATAATATTCAATACATTTATGTATAGACTGAGTAACGTACATTTGTATTCAGGCGTTAAACTTTGTCGAGTTATTTTCCAAACAAATTATCATAACATATATCTACCTATAGGTATATCTTATTTTTTGTGTTTATCGGTAGATTGTAGGTACGTGCCTTTTTAAATATAAATACTCATTTTTTTAAATGTTTGTAACTAAAACATTGTATTGATGAAATATATTTCTGTACCTATGTAGTATAGTTGGTATATTATAACCGAAAACAGTAAATACAATATCATCGGAGTGAATGGTCCAGTACTGATATTAGATACTAAAGGACTAACTCGAGGCAACAATTATACAATCGGTTGTGAATTGCATAATGACATCGTTTTCCTAGAAAAAAAAACTACAGCAATGGCCAAGGTAAATCTATATTATCATAATACAAGTACTTATTTAATTTCCCGTACATCTACAATTGTATTTAAAATATTTAAAAATGTACTATAAGTATTAACACTTTTCAGCCATCTATCTGTGCTAGTACGTATTTAATGTGTAAAAGTGTAAAAGTCGATCAGCCCCCCCCCACCAAAAAAAAAAATCCTGGCTACGCCACTGCAAAACCTAATGTCAACACATAATTCTTAAGTCCTACGCTTTTTTTTTTTTTTTATTAAAACATATAAATTTTAATCTATCATACATAAATAAACAATAAGCAATAAGCAACGTAGATGACAAAAGATTAAGAACCATCACACAAGACCCAGAAAATAATCGTACAGACCGTAGGTTTCTAGACTGTAAATACTCAGACCGTATTTTCACAGAATGTAGAAACCCCGAATTTCACAAACCGTATAGTTCCAGACTGTATTTCACCGGAAAAATAAATACACCGACCGTATAGTTCCCGACCGTAGTATTACAGAATTTGTTTTTTGTAAATCGTATAATTCCAGACCGTATAATTTCCGAATTTGATAATTTTCATACCATACTTTTACCGACCGTAAAAATCCGGAAATTCACAAACCGTATAATACCAGACCGTATTTCACTGAAAAAAAATATAATCACGCAAAACGTATAGTAACCGACGGTAGGATTACAGAAAAAATTATTAATGTTGGTGATTATTATTTATAATTGATACACAACCCTGGAAAAAACAGTGACAGCGATGGTTATTCTTGAAGTATAAGAGGAGCGGGACAAAAATAATTAGATTTTCAAAATACTTCCTCGTAAAATCTTGAATTTTAACCTTATTCATAGTAGAATGACCTTAGCTGTAACACAGACATATTATGAATGTACTGTGCTCACTGATTAGAGACCTAAAATACTTGTCTGATATTAGAAAGATATAGGTAATGCTGATGCAGGGTTTTTTTTCGCGTCTGAACTTAATTTAGTTAAGTATTAGTGCAGTTTAAAAATTTGCATATAGCGCAAGGCCAGACATTTTTGACTGACGATAAGAAATGAGACTCAGCTAGGTGCGCAGTTTACATTATACAAAGTAGGTAGGTAATAACTAGGGTTAAGTACCAGGCCATATTTAGGGGGGGGGGGGTCAAGTGTACCTAGGGATGCCCAAACTAAATTTAATTTCGATATATCACAACAACCAATATCGTTAGCCATATTCGTTCGTTTTTGAATTACAACAAAATAAGAAAATCACTACATGAGAAATCGAGTGATCCATTGTTGTAAAAATATGAACTTCAAACGCTGATAAAAATTTAATTTGACTTTCTTGTAGACAAGTTTTTTTTGGTAAAGGTAGACTAACTTATTAGGAATCTTGTATTACATTATCAAATATTAGATTTAAACAGAAACATTTTTATGAATTTCTAACTAAAAATAATTTGCAAAATTTCGTGATTTTTACGCAATTTTGACAAGATATGAACTTTAAATGCTTATAAAAGAAAATTGTGACTAAGGATTTTTAATATTTTTCATCTGCCTTTGAAACAATACATTAGGAGCCTTCTATTAAATGTTCAAGGTTTGTTACCAAACATATAAAATGTTATTGATATTTATAGAAAAAAAAACGTATACAATTGGAAACTGAAAATGTCCCTAAACAGTTCAAAACAAGTCAAAATATTTTGAAAATATTAAGGTGTATAAAAAATGCTGATATAAACATTCGGTCAAAATTTGATGTATCTACTGTAATTTGTTTTACAGTTACATCAAAAATCGATTTTGCGTAAAAATTCCCGTACAGTGAAATCTCCTTGTAAAATGCAATACGGGAAATATTTTTGTGTGGAGGGAAAATAGGCGGATAACGACTGTGTAATATCCCCGTGATGTGCAGTACGGACGTACGGTATAATCAGTGTCCTCTAAGCGGAAAATTCCAGCTTGAACATGGTGTAATTACCGTGGGAAAAAAAACGAACGTAAAGCCGAATATTTAAAAACATTTATTATTGATGTTGAACAAATTTGTCATATTAATAATATTAATTACAATATTTATGATAATATGACAGTATTATATTGTTATACGTATAGGTACCTACATAGTTTGATTAATATAATACCCTACTATGGTGTACGATACAAAATACAATGTACGGTTATGTTATTACTTATTGTATTCAAGAGTGACATATTATAATAAATTATTTATTGTTGACTGTTGTTATTATGATATTTAATTATGACTTGTGAAGTTTTGTGGCATAGACGCATAGTAATATAATTATCTGGGTGTAAATTATGAGATGTAGGAATTTTAAGATGTAGGTACAGAATTGTAATTGGAATTCAAAAATTTAGGCACAATGCACAGTTATAATACATAAATGGATGTTTTATAGATATGTGATATACATTATACATACTATAGTTACTGACAGTATGGATAACAGTGGGAAAATGGTCCAACAGTGGTCAAAAATGCAGTCTTAAGCATTACAATAAATTACACAAATAAATGACAACAATAGTTGATTGATAAATTGATAATATTAATGACATCAAGAAGTCAGTTCTTTTTAGGAAATTGAATTAGGCTCCTATGAATAATTATATAATAATTCAATTTTAAAAATATAATTAAAATCAATAATACCTAGCGACCTTCTGCAAAATCTTTTTTATCAGCCCTTACCAGTGTTAGGTAAAATAGCCAATAGGTAGGTAGTACCTACCTAATCATGTAGACAAAATAAAATATACATCTCATTTATTTTAGATTTCTGTAGTTTAAACTCATGGTACTTTTTCTTACTTTGCTTTTACTTATTTTTATAACCATTTTCCAATTCAAATATGCTCTACTATCTAATAGACTGCTAGAGATTTAAACTGAAAAACCATTAAGTAGGTACATTTTTCAATTGATTTTTTGATTTTTTTCTAGAAATATTGGTTTTCTAGTATTCTAGGTAAGTACCTACCTATCCCTTATCAGTAATGAACAAATTTATATTATGTAAATTTATTTACTTTTATTAGAATAAGAAATATAAATAAATTAAACAAATGTGATAGCACAATATGTTATTTTAATATTATGTAATAGGTATTACAAAATACAAATTTCATGTAGGTATTTAAAATAAATAATAATACCATTGTACTGTACCAAACAATTTGTACACCAAATGAGCCAGTTGTCTAAATGGTGCATCTAAGGTATTTGGTGATTTATACCCACCACCATTATCTTACTAGCTTTTATTATTATATACACACAATATATGATGACCTACCTATATTATAGGACATTAAGAGCTAAGACCTAACCATATATTTTATTTTTATTATAATATTTCCATATTTCCATACATTTTTTGTTACAATTACATATAAATCTGTTTCTTACATCTTACCTATAATGTTAATATTGAATACAGACTATAGACTATAGAGTAATGCTAGCTGATTACAGTTATAATTATGTGTATGCCTTGAGATAATTGGTAAATAAAACTTAAAAGAATGAGGCACCTATATTCTCAGTTATTTTAAATCATAATATAAATAAAATCCATAGCAATATAATATTTAATTTATTTATAAGTTAGGTATATGGCAATGTCATTCTATAAAGAAAAACTTCTGAGCAACAATTAGTATAATATTATTTTCTAGTTAATACCATTTTCAGTAATTTTGTTAATCCCTAATGTTAACACTTAATAATATTATACTATTCATTTCTTATCATAATAATTATTATAATATAAGTATCTATTAAAATAAATAATAGTATAAAAAAAATATGATTATGTCAAATTAATATTTTATTAGGTAGGTGAATAAACTATTTTTTGCATATTTATGCTTTACTGCTTTGGATAAATTATTAATTCACAAATAAATATACAATAATTAAATAAATATAAATACCTACATCTGCAAGTGTACATTATATACAATTACAATAGATAAGTAAGTAGGAACCTAATATAAAGTACAAACATTATTCAGTCTGACTATTATTATATAATAGATAATAATAGATAGGACTTCTATCCATATCTTCTTCGACCTTCCTATCACTCTCTTTCCTTCTACATATATTTGGATATTACCATAGCCACTCTGGCACTCTCACTCCTTCCAAGTCATTTATCATCATAATTCATAACAGACTATCTCGACCTATTTTCCCTCATTTTATCTACAATTGGAGCTACAGAGGACAGAGCTACAACTCCCATAGTCCCTTCATAATATAGTAACTACCTATTTTTTCCATAAGTATTGGATTCAAAAAAAAAAAAAAAATAAGATAAATGTTTTCTAAAACTTTCCAACCTTACCTATATTTATTAGTTAAACCATTATCAACTTTTAATTTTCAAATAACAACCTATTCTAAAGTTTTCATAAATGTATTATTATTTTTAATGAATTTCCACATAAACGTTTTTCATTAGTATCTACGTTAGTGAGATACAGATCTTCAAATTGGGTTGTCTTAAAAAATAAAATATTAAAATTTTATACGGTCTAGGATAATTGCGTGGCCAGGATTTTTGTTTGGGGGGGCTGATAATGTGTTTGCATAGAGTTTTGGTTATTTTCTTAAAATTAACGCCACTGGTGTGGGACTATACAAGACTATATACGGCTCACAACAACAAAATTCTATAATCATAGTACACAATATTTTTCTAGCAAAATATGGTCTAGAACTAAACGGTTTGTGAATTTCTGGGTTTTTACGGTCGGTGAAAATACGGTTTTCAAATTTTCAAATTCCGGAATTATACGTTCTGGGACTATACGGTCCGCGCATTATTCTTGTCTACAAGAATACGGTCGGAATATTTACATTCTGGACATCTACGGTCGGTAGAAATACGGTTTATATATTTTATTTTCCGGAAAAAAAACGGCTGTGGCATTACGGTGAGCTATTTATTTTTTCCGGATTTTTACGGTCTATACAATTACATTTTAATTCCGGAATTATACGGTCGGTAATATAACTTTCCGGAATTATACTGCCCCCGTATAATAAAGGTGAATTTGGGAGGGGGCATGGGTCCCTTGTGCACCATTAATACGCCCCTAAAATTGCATTGTTCTCTAATATACGGCTACTATTTAATGTAGTTTACCTGAACAGAAGTCTGACATGTCAACATATTATAATAATTATAGTAAAGATCGTAGCAGATTAACAATAAAAATATGTAAAACAAAAACATTAGATAAAGCTTTAAAGAATATTGATAAAACATTGTGCGTATATAAAAAAATTATTTTACCTCAAGTCAAGTACGTCATTCCATATCGTAAATTTTAAACAATTGAAATCACATTGTAACTGGTAAATTATTATTTATAAATATGACGTATAGACGAATAGTTATATTATATGGGTCGTCGTTTTGCGTACTATTAAAGCTTATCAGTTTCATGAATATCCCTCGAGAACAATATTTTCTATATTGAGCAATAAATTATTATTGTTTTTGACCCAGGCGTAGTTTTTTGTAGTTACCTAAATCGAACTCTGCGAAGGGAATTAGCGAATTGTAGCTTACCTTATGTAGGTATTTATAATATAATTTAATAGTTTTGAATGTTTAATCAAATGCCCTAACAATTTAAGTTATGAAGATCGATTGGCAATTGACGTTGATGTCATGTTGCCTATATGAAACTCCTTTTAAATATCGTTATAATATTGCATGACGTGTTCTCATTGTTTTGATATAAAAAGACACTGCGGGAAGTCTGGAAACCGCTAATTTATTATGGATTAAAATTTTAAATAGGTATACCTAATTTATTAACTCTATTTGTCTATATACAGTCTTATAGATCTGTGATCTTCAATTAAAATTTTTATTCATTATTTATAAAACAATTTTAACACCATTAATTTTTAATAATTTTAAAACAAATACAATTTTATAAATAATTGAAAACAATATGATTAAAATAGCGGGTGTGTGGATGTCGCTCTGCTGTACAATAGGTTACAAGTGTTCAATGTTTAATGGATTGTATTAAACTTTAATTCAATGATATAATATATCATTGTATAAGAAAAACGATTCTGAGCGGAGATGGTTTTTCAGTCTGGATTTTTATATTTTTATTATTTATTATAGACTGCAAGTTAAATTAATATTATAATATTATTATTATTAATTCGTTGCTATGGTGATAAGCAAAGCGTTAGAAATTAAAATCCCATTTTTAGCGGTTTTTCGTCATTTGTCGGTAGTTTTTTTCGTGGCATTGAATAACTATTGAGAAAAATGACCTCTCTAAAGTACCATCTTGATTCAATTTGCTAAAAGATAAGGTACTATACATTGAAATCGAAACACTCCTGCTGGTAGAAAATTTGTATACAGGATAAAAAAAAAAAATAAACACCATTGTAAAACCACTAGCTTCCTCGCCCCGCTCAGAATCTAAAATACATATATATAAATACTTATAAAATATAAATACTTACATAATATTATAATATTTACAATGATATAGGATGAAATCCAATTTGGAATTGAATCATTTGATGCAAAAACAATTATTGTGCCACAGCAAATTGTGGTTGGGTTTGGTCGATCCATTCACTTAAAGATAAGACATCAAAATTATGTCACAATGAGAGATATACAAGTATGTTAAAAACTGTTGTTTTAAATTTAACTTTCCAGTCCTCCACAAAGACGTATACACATGTACAGTCAACTCGCGATATAACGAATTTCAAGGGACCGAGAAAAAAATTCGTTATATCGAAAGTTCGTTACATCGAAATTATATTAAACCGCGATATTTTCAAGGGACCGGTAGTTTTATTCGTTATATCAAGATTTTCGTTATATCGATATTCGTTATATCGCGAGTTGACTGTATATATAATTAAATTAATTCAGTTTTCCTTTGATTTTTCAATAAAACATTTTTATATATTTTATATTCATATCTATACGTATGCATACATTTTTGTAGTAATAATTATTATACCACAGCTTGCTAGTACCTACCTATTTGTGTGTTATAGTATAAATGGCTTTGCAAAACAACTAATGGTGATGATTGTTTAATTGTTGGAAATTATCCTGCGCTAAAAGAAGCTATGGATGAAAAGTCATCATCAACATCGTCAGAATTAATAATCCGTGAATTAACATTGCAGCCAGGAAGGTATTTCATTTATTTAAAAATTAAAATAACTTTTTGTAGCTTTTATGCATGTCAGATTTAATATTATTGATTTACTAGTGATTTATATAAATTTATTACTTTTTGTAACATAAACATCCGAACGCTTTAGAAGTAATGTTTTATTTAAATTTTAAACTACATGAAAAATATTCACAAATATTGTAAAATGTGAAAACAAAGCTTTTTTATTTCCTGGGAAATATTCACCTTTTTATAGGCTTATAGTCGACTAATAAGACTAAAGAAAACTGGTATCGTATTATAATTATAGAAGATTCTATTTTAGCATTCAAATGATGATTCATAAATCATAATAGAGTTCAATACACAACAATAAAATAAAATTAATATTATAATATATTAATATGCTATAGTTTAGGAAAATATAATTATGCACGCATCACATTATAATATTATAGTTAAACACATAAAATACTTAAATTGTTCGTTATACTTGTATATATTTTTTTTCCAAAATATATTATTAAACCCACAGCACGTAACTTTAAATAATTCACCTAATTTAAAAGCATTCGCTTCGGCCGTAGCTGTAAAATTCTATTGTCTTGGTGTTGCTACGGAAGTATCGGTAAATTGTGTGAGGCTCCCATTGTGTCGTTACCGCCGCAGTGTGTGTGGACCTTTATACTATCATAGGTAATAATATTACGTATACCATGTAATTTTGGATTTAATTTAGTCTTATTTGATTGTAATTTTAATTACAAAAAATTATCATTTAGGTATTACTTTGTGGTTCAAATATCATTAGGCGGCGTTACGATTGACTCAGCTGTATCTGTGGTTGTGGTTACTTATGAATCTGGTCCACATATAATGTTTTATTGGCCAGATGGAGATTTCAGCCCAAGTACAATCCCTGGAAGTAGTATTGTAATGGCCGCTACTGTATCCTTATTAACTGCCAATTGCTTAACTACTTGGACAACGTCATCAGATTCTGGATACAGCTATTTAACGTCAAAATATATGGTAGGTAAATACTAAATACCTATAACAACAAAATACAATTTTTTCTTCTAATTTTATTTACCCATAATAAGTATAATAAATAGTACAAACTACAATTAGTATTGAATTCGCTGTGTACATAATATTTTATTTAATATAAACAGATTATATTTTATAAATCGTTTAACAGCTCTTAATTAATAATATTTGAGTGTACATTACTTAATATATAGGGTGGAAAAAATAAAGTCATTAGAGAATTTATGCCTGGTCGAAACGAAACATTTTCACGTGATATTCGCATTGCAGTAACATTGCCAAATAAAATTAACCAAAATACAGATTACTTACTGAAACTTAATGTCCACTGTGCTTCTTTGAAGCATTCAATGTTTGGAGTAGTACCGGTTTCAATAGTTGCTCCACCACGACCATTCAAATTAGAAGTACGTGTTTTTATTAACTATATTTTAGATGTAACGTAATTAGACCAATAAATTACACGTTATAGTATAATTATATAACATTATGAGTTTACGACCTATATAAATTTGTATTATTAATCATCAGGTAACGCCAAAAGAAGGAATTGGTATTTTTACTAAGTTCAAATTTTACACCGATACTGCATATGATAGAAAATCTAGTCACCCAATCCGATATAGTTTTGGATTTTATCTACCAATATTTACATCCGTTCCAATATACTTTTACACATCAACTTTTAGGTTACAAACAGAAACAATTCTCCCGTCAAGTTAGTAAAATTATTGTATATGTAGAATGTAGATCGTAACGCAGTGGCGTAATTACAGGGGTATGGGGTGTTTAGGGACACTGGTGATATATCACCCTTTAAAGTCTTTAGATTCTGAATAGGAGCGAAGAACAGTTTAAATGAATATCATTTTTAATTTTAATACCTATATAATATAACTTTTAAGACTTAAAAATACATAATATTTAAATTAAATAACACATAAAAATGATGAAATGATAAATGTGTAATTATTACAGTTTTACGTATATTTATTGTATCATATTAGTTTTTTTTTATTTGTAAAATGTTGTCAATATTATTATAAAAGCCGACTGGCATTAATTAATAAAAATATAAATATAAAAATGCTTTAAGCACCAATCGTTGTACCTACAGTAAACAATAAATAACTCTAGTCTAGTAATCTCTACGCATAAACATAAAAATAAAAAATCAACGTCATGTTTTAAGTAAAATCATTGTTCATATAACTAAATCTCACCTAAATATAAGATATTAAATTAACAAATAAGGTGGAATAGAGTTCCTTGACAAATGTACGCACCGAAGGAAATCGTAAATACGCCACTGGGTCATAAGCAGTAATTTATGTGTGTGTTTTTATAAAGCCAAGAGAGTTAATTCTTTTTCTTATCATACAGTAAATTTGGATACAATATCAAGGATTAAAACTATTTTAAAAGTATGCAATGTTTACGATAGTTGTAGTACGATTGAAGGTCCAGAAATATCTGTCCATCATCCAACACAGGTTTCAGATGAAGATATAACGTAAGATTAATTTTATAATAATATAATATTCCATGGTTTAACTTATATAAGTCATTCTGTTTAATCAAATCCTGCAGGGTTCGTAACTCTGTAGTATAGTACAAAAGGACGTTCCCTTCAACTTTCTATTGCGCGACCATGTCTATTATTATTTATTTTACAACACAATTATTGTTTATTGTATACAAAATACCTATACAGGTTGTAAAATATATTTTCTACTCGTATTTTCAGTAAAACAAAAAAGTTAGATTGTAAAAACATAACTTTTTTGATTTGAACCGATATAACTGAATAGGTATAATAATTTATAGTTATAATAATATTTTCATGTAGGTTCTTTGTACAAAAATACAGTCGAATGTTAATGAAACAAATGCTAACTGAATCGGAAGCATATTTATTCACATATATGACAACATTAAAAACTCTCAAAACTGAAGTATATGAAAAAACGTCCAATGAACTATTTAATGTTATTTCAACGCATATCAATAACAACATCATAGAAAGGTATACCCACTATTGTTTTCATTTTTTTTTCTATGAATTTTCAAAATATTATTTAATAAGAAACAATACTATTATTAATTATTATGTATAAAAAAATTGTATAGCGTGTCCTACGGGATAGAATACATTCCATTTGGTCTGGCACTTTTAGATTCAATTTCTCGTACGTTTTTTGTACTTCCAAAGTTTAATAATATAATTGTTTCACAATCGTTAGTATCATTACGAGATCGGATATACGCAAGAATAATAGGTACAGCATTTTTGTAATAACTAAACTAATAGAGAGCTTACATAAAAATGTATTATTATATTTGTACAGCCTACGATAATGCACCAACGTCAAATTCTGTAAATAACATGAGATACATAATAAAAAATGTGAATTCTAATATGCATAATATTTACTCGCAAACAGAGATAAACACCGAAGTGGTACGTTAATTTAAATATATAGCAGACGATTATAATAAATTCCGACGGAAGTCTGTATTATATTATGTCGATTATTAGGTGAAATCATTTTTACAAATCTCAGAAATCGTTATTCTAAACAAGGACGATGGACCTGATGGATTAAATGAAAAGAAAAAATTGATTGATAGTGTTGAAAATTATGCTAAACACGTTTGTTTGACATTAAACGAAGAACAAGAAATATATGTGGGTTAGTTAAAAGAGAAATAAATGTTCAACATTTTATTAAGAATGTTTATTAAAATGATAAATATGTATTTCTATTTTAAATTGTAATATATAGGATCATTAGTTGGAAGTTTTAGCGTACGTCAAGTAAGCGGAGTCAGTTCAATAGAACCTTATATTGTGATGCCTAATTGTAATTCGGATTTCCACAAAAAATGTATCAAACAAAAATCTAAGGTAATTTTTTTTATACATCATTATTTTTCTATCTTTTCTATTTTTCTATCTTTTATCTTATATTTCAAAAATTAATCTCGTAAATATTTCATGTATATATTTTCATTAGCGTCCAGTATATTTTACTATGAATAATGAATATTATGATAGATTATATTAAATATACCTATACAAGTAATACAGTTTTAAAATTATTTAATGGTTAAAAATAATCTAAATCAGATTTTATAGTTGATTAAATACTTTATAAAAAAACTACTTTAAACATTCATAGTAGCTATATATATATAAGTGTGTGTTTAATGACTTTGTATATCAAAAATAAAATGTAAATTTGGTACAAGTGAAAATTCTTTTTTTCAGAATTTTCTAAATATTATATTTACTTCCTGTAATAATGTAATAATAATTAAATAATGTATTTTGTTTTAAATTTAGGTTATGATCAATAAAAACATTTTTTTATCTCATAGAACTGAGTTTCCATTATGTTTTATGGGTTTTCACTTCTATGACGACTTTTTCACCCAAGTGTATGGTAATAAAGGGCAATTTCTTAAAAGGTAAAAATAGTAATATTAATAGTAATAGTAATAGTAATAGTAATATTAATATAATACATATTATCACATGTATTACTATTTAGTATTTAGAAACTATATTATCATAGTTATTATACTATCATAGACTCATAGAATTGATATATTTATCAAATTGCATATTATTTAATTTGGTTAATCTTTGTCAACTGTGGCCATTAGATTTTTAATTACAAATCAAAAACATTAAACACTATTTTAGTTTAACATTGGCTTCTTGCTTCTCATTATCGTAGCCACTAAGTCGCAGGTGTTGGATTACGGCATTCAATTAAAAAATGTTTGATTGTAAGATGGATTATAATATGCATTATTCCCTGCAAACGTCTGGATACTGGTAATTTACTAATTTCCCTAAGAACCGCCGTGAAGTATTGATTGATGGGTGATAGCTGGATTGCTCTGTGTTCGGAGCCCGTTGATAGAAAATAAAATGTCCCTTATCAAACTTACCTATTCATATTATATTCATAACGTGTAGTTATATTTACAGGAATATTAATACGTATAATTAATAATACATTATACGAATGTCGACTGTCGTATGCTTACTCCGAATATGTTACCTATTCATAGTAATATTATTTGAAAGTTATCTCATGTATTTTTATTCAGGCATAGCGGATTATATGGATTTCATATTATGAAGATGAATAATAGAAAATCTAGCTATGAAAGTGTAGTATCAAAACCATCGAATATATTAAATTTGATAGAAATTCCATTACAATCGACAACTGATACCCAACTAGAAGTATTAAACGATAATTTAATAACTTAATTACCTACCTAATTACTTAAATCAATGCTGCACATTTTTAGTGTAGATATTGGAACGGTGTATTAGGTTGGACTAATGAAGGATGTAAGTTTCTTGGTGTCATCACAAAATCATCTAATCAATTTGCTACTTGTGAATGTCCGGCATTCAAATATTACGGGTAAGTTAAACTATGATATAAATCAATCTCGAAGGTATAACTAATATTACAGGTTAATTTCAAATCACAATATCACATTTTTTCAGAATATTTTCTATAGACGTAACAAATATTTTATTCGATAATTCTGTATCGGATTCAACACACAATACAGTCGTATATGATAATAAAAATAAGAACCAATTTTTCAATAATTCTTCGATTACTCAAAGATCTCTTTCTGATATATGTGTAGCTTTCAAGTAAGAAATATTATAACTATAAATACTATCTAAAATCCTAATTATAAACATTAAATTGTCTTGAATAATATTCATTTTTTAATCATGTATTCATCATGGTATTCGTGGAATTTTATAATGTAATATTATATACATTTTTTTTTGTCATAATTAAAAACTATTAAAATACTAGTGTACTGTATAGAATACGGAATTTAAAAAAGTAGAAGGTACCTAGGTATTTGTGTGTCCATTCTACTGTCTTAAGCTTTTAATTAAACAATTACATTTTGTATAAAATATGTATTTAAATACATATCCAAGAATAAAAATTGTTTGTACCCATGTTAACAGAGTAAATGGGGATCCTGCTGATTTGTATGATCAGAATCTTAGGGATTTAGAAAATTCTTTAAGTCGACAACTGACAGAAAAAATTATATCGCTTTCTTCAGTTTTGAAAGAATTGAAATTGATTATGAGTAAGTTTTTTTAATTTAATAATGTAAGAATTACATTACCTAAATATAATTCAAGAAATTAATGCTAAATATTGTAATGCATTATAATTGATATACATTAACTTATTAAGTTATATAACTGGATTGACCAGTCATTTAATCTACATTTCTGAATCATCAACCATAATTATAACAAGTTACAAGTTAAAATGTCTTATAGCGGAGCCTTAATTATGATGAATTATATTGTAGGTATTTAAATATTTCACAAAATACTATTAATTTATTATCTTACGATATTTTATTAGTTTTTCGAAATTTGTAAAATATTCTTATAAATTTATAACTAGAACATTTTAAATTTGTTAACTGTTCATATTATATAGTAATTTATCAATATTATAATTTACTTAAATAAGTACTTTAAATTGTAAATACTTAAATACAAAAATAATAATTTGAATTCATGTTTTTTTCATTATAACTAGGTACCTACCTAAAGTATTTGCACACATTATAAATGTCGTAATTCGCAATCGTAATGTACAATTATATAGTTTTGTGCACGATTATGTCACGATACCATATTATAATTAATATTTATTTAAAAAATAATTTAGGATTCAATATATTTTTAATAATTATTGTAGGTGAACCGATGTATATAACTTTACATTTAATACAAAATGTAAATATTACTACGGATGAATCTATTCACGACCTTGTTAAAAAACTAGCTGATGGATCTTTAATTGTATATGACTTGCATAGATTTAGGTTATATGTGCCAGAACAACCATTACGAATTATCCAGCCACGTAGCTTAGGTAAAAATTAATATAATTACTTTTTTATAATATATTATATAAAATTAGGAACAAAATTCATAATTCTTTAACACAAAAAACATGATTTTTTATATTTATATTTAACAAAAAAATATATGTATTTTTTTAGAGTTTAGCGAAACGGGAAAAAATATTGCTTTGTTCTTCGCCATATTTGTTGCTTTTCTCGCCTGTTTTGTGTTTGGTTCAATATTATTCAAACGGCATCAACTTCTTACCGAAATTTCAGACGTTCAAGTAAAGTAAAAAGAAATGCATTATAGTTTAGATCCTTCGTATAATTTAATTTAATATTTATGAGATAAACCAATTACATTTTTGTTTAACTTTAACTATTTGTCTATTTATATAAACTAAGATATAAGGTACCTATACCTATCTATACAAATATTAAAATAATCCACCTAAATAAGAACAATGAAAAATTTACAATTCCTCATGTTTCGTCAATGGAAATACTAAATAGTGGATGAAACTGAGTTTATACATACAAATAAAAAGGATTAAAATAATTGGTTTTAGTAGTAAAATATATTATAATGTAATTTTGTGTGCAGTATATAGAAATTAACTTCGTGGATGAGAGTTTGAACACCTAACCCCCTCCCCCCTCCATTACATAAACGGTACTGTTTGTGTGAATACATAATATTCAAATAGGAGTTATGTATTACTAATGATTTTTGCATAAAATACTAAAAAAATAATTTTTTCAGCAAAATGTAAGAAAAATAGATCCTATAAGACGACCAAAGTATAAGAAATTGGAATCCACTGAATTAATTGAACAAAATACATCCTCAGAACAAAGATTTCGCCATTTTAATAACAGTAAATGAAAATTATTTATAGTACCTAGTAAAATATAAAATAATCTGCTATTTATAAAACTATAACTATTATTTTATAATTTTCAGATGTAGAACTTTCAGACTCTGGTATTACTCTACATTCTGATAGAACACAAATCAATTTACTACAGCAACTTCATTAGATTATAAGTTGTATACTGATGATAAATTATGTTTTGTAAAAATAGTTGTAAATAATTATAATTAGGTATTAATATTAATATTTTATGCCTTTTAGTTTTTACATACCAGCTATGTGGACATGTACTATACTATTATGTATCTATCCAGCAAAGTGTCACGAGCATTTTTAATTTAAGAGCAAATATTTAAGCTGTTTCTAAATGATAATGCGTACTGCATGTATCTATAATCAATGATAATTAATATGTTATAAATTGCATTTTATTTCATCCCCTGTTCAGAGCCGTACGGCAACCATCCCTTGCCAAATCGCAGCTTTTTATTTTCAGTAGGTATATACCGCTCAGACAGTTCGCTAACAAATGAAGATCGTGATAAATAAAATGTACCGATCGATAGCATTTTTTCAACTTTCAGAGACATATAAAAAATGTAATAAAACATTTTTTAAAAAAAACCATAGAAGTCCTGCTGTATAGTATTGTGTCTAATCATTGAGTAACTGAGAAATGAATGTGTTTAATTTGAATTCAATGGTAAATCATTGTACCTAACTATACTACCTACACGAAAAACGAATCTTAGCGTAGATCGTCTTCTAAGGATATTTTATAATAAAATTATACTGCTATTTGTATAATTAATTTTTTTTTTTAAATATATGACAAACTGAACTAATTTTACCAAAATTAATCGTTTATATACCTATTATAAGTATGCCTAGTGGGCAGTGACTAGTAATTACTAATTATTATATCATATAATATAAATACCTATACGTATATACCACAGAACGTTGTGAATAGGTCCGTAATATAAAAAGTTTGAAATTAATTTAAATATAAAAAATTTCGATGTGTATAGTAATTACTATTACGCCTATACTTATAAGTATACTATAGTGGTGAAAAGTGACGGTTGCCATTAAATAATATTATTTAAATTACAACAAAATAACTAAAAACTTATTTTTTGGGATTTCGTCCAAATTGGAACCTCAAATGTCTATAACTATAAGAAAACCATTTTCAAGCCAAAGGTAAAATTTTAAATTGTATTAAACTCAAACTAAAAATAATTTGTACATTTCCGTGATTATTTGACGAATTTTGTCAATATTTTAACTTTTATAACGCTCATAAAAACATTGTGTTGTTATGTATTTTCTTTAAATTTATTGCTATAAAAACAACTTATCTTGTGTTACATTTTAAGTTGTTTTACTCAAAAACAAAAATGTTTTCATAGGTTTTTTTTTTCAAAAGTAATTAACAATCTGTATTCATACTAGACACAATAAGAAAATGTGATAAAGGTTAATGAACATGTCATGAGATTTTGTTGAAAGAAGCATTGATAGCACTCATACTTCATAGGTTAGGTTTAAAATTTCCATACATATTATTTATTTTTGAATAATAATAAAAAAAAATCAATTTTATCGAATTCTGGTTTTGAATAAAAATTTTTATTTTTTAACTTCAAAGTACTATCTAGAACAGGTTTTGTACTACCCTAATCCTAAAGTTGAATAAATCGAAGCATTTTTTTTACTATAAATGTGTTTTCAGAAACAACAAAATACGCATTTTTTTAAGCTAATAAGCGTATTCATTGCTCCGTTCAGAATTTAAAAAAACACATAATGCTAAAAGAAATTATATTCATCGTTACACTCTGAATTGAATACACCCTTAAAACCGGTAGGGTTAAACAAAACAACATATAGACCGTGTGGCCTAATGGATAAGGCGTCGGACTTCGGATCCGAAGATTGCAGGTTCGAGTCCTGTCACGGTCGTCAAATATTTGTTATTGCCAAACAATATTTATTTACGCTAAACAAATACTGTTTTCACTTACATATTTTATAAATTTTGAAGCTTCATTTAATTTTTATTCCAGCACATTTTTTTCAACATTTTTAATACATATTTTACTAAACGTAATTAATTACATAATATTATGTAATATGTTGTAACCACGACCACTTATTGGTCAGCTCTTTGAAATAGGTATAATAACAAAATAGAATTACTGTTCGCAAATTTTTAACTCATAACTATCATACCTATACATCAATATTATAATGTTAATAATTATAATAATAATAATATTATTGGTATGCATACGTGATAAAAGCTATATTTTCAAATTCCAGTTTCTTTAATAATTTAATTCATTACATAGAATATACAAGTTGCCTGACAATGGAAAAAAAAATAGGCCTGCTCAAATTTTGGAACCTTATTGAAAAAAAACCCAAAAACCGACACTATAGATTAATGCTGTAGTAAGACAAGCTAAAATCGAATCAGAGTACCTTACAACCGCGTTTTAAATTCTCTTATACACGGGTAATAATATTATAAAGACGTTATCATTAAACGAACACGATTTTATGGTTATTAAATAAATGTAGAGCCCGGATTTATATGCAATTAAAAAAAGTCCCTAATAAGCCTCCCCCAACTTCGGTTGTAGCCCCCCCCTGTCATAATTACTATAGTCCTACCAACGGTATATTTAAAGAAAATTTAACTTGAATTTGTATCTAAAATAATTAATAATTAAAAATAATTTTAATCATTTAATTAATTACCTCAGTAACACTTTTAGATTCTGAGTGGAACGATGAATGTATTGATTTTACAATGATGTGTGTTTTTTTTTTTTTTTAATTTTTTAATTTTTTTTTTTTTGTGTCTGTCATCACCTTTTAGGACAGAAAAAGTGCTTCAATTTTCTTCAACAGTATCTTTTCTGATAGGAAAGTGAATCTAGTTGATACTTTGAGGGGTCAAAAGTAAAATTTTCCAATAGTTTTCAAAAGCGCCGTGAAAAACAAAAGAAAAATTAAGGAAAAACGGGAATACTCAAAATCTGTTTTCGAGAAAATTTTTTTTGGTTTTTGGTGTAACTTTAAAACGAATGACTGTAAATACATGACATTTTCACTGGTTGTTTATGTTTCCATTTTCTACCGATATTTTCATGATAAAATTTTCAAAATATTTTGGTTTGTTTGAGCTGTTTACGGATAATTTCAGTTTCCAATTTAATTAGCTTTTTTTTCTATGAATGTCAATAAAACTTTATTTGTTGAGTAAAAATACTTGAAAATTTAATACAAGGCTCCTACTATATTGTTACAATGAGATTTGAAAAATATTAAAAATCCTTAGTCGCAGTTTTTTTTTTATTAGCATTTAAAGTTCAAAAATTGACAAAATATGTAAAAATCACGAAAATTAGCAAATTATTTTTAGTTAATAATTCGTAAAAATTTTTCTTTTTAGAACTAAGATTTTAAAATGTAATACAAGATTCCTTATAGGATAATCTACCTTTATCAAAAAAAAAATGTCTAAGAAACTCAAATTAAATTTTTATGAGCGTTTTAAATTCATATTTTTACAACATTTGGTATTTACTCGATTTCTTACGTAACGATTGTCTTATTTTGTTGTAATTAAAAAACGAATGACTGTAGAAACTTGAAAATTTCACTGAATGTTTATGTTAGCATTTTATATATACGATAAAATTTTGAAAATAATTTGACTCTTTTTGAGCTGTTTACGGACATTGTAAGTTTTAAATTTTTTTAGTTTTTTTTTCTATAAATATCAATAAAGTTTTATCTATACATTGTTACAATAGCAGTTGAAAAATATACATATATACATAGGTACAATTATCTTTTATAAGCATTTGAAGTTGAAATTTTGACAAAATTTATCAACTTTAAAATTGAATAATTATTTTGTAGTTAAAAATTTATAAAATGTTCAACTTTTATATCTAAGGATTGAAAATTTTAAAAAATATTCCACGTAAATATTTAATTCTGTTACCAAAAATTCTAAAAAATACATAAGCACAGTTTATTTTTATAGTCATTTTAAGTTCAAATTTGAACAAAAGTACATATTAAAAAACCTGGAATTACTATTTTAGTTATTTTGTTTTGATTGTATAATATTATTTGTGGGTACTTGAAACTTCTAAAGTATACTATTATATATCTATGATAGTACCACGGTTTGTTGTTGATGTATAACGCGTTACCTAATGGATATTGTGATATGATTAATTTGGAATTTATTATTGATACCTATTATAGGGCAATTTTTTTTTAATACTATAGATAAGTATACCTATAATAGGTATGTCTAATACCTAGACTGACAAACCATCTCCGCTCAGAATCGTTTTTCTTATACAGTGATATTATATCATTGAATTCAAATTTAATACTATCCATTATACAGTGACCCACTTGTAACCTACTGTACAGCAGAGCGACATCCACTTACCCACCTTTTTTTTTTTTTGTTTTTCCCGGCGCAATGCACAAACTAGATTCACTTTCCTATCAAACAAGATACTGCAGTTGAAAACCGAAGCATTATTTCAACTATACTTATCGAGTAAACAGACACAATTAAAAAAAAACACATCATTGTAAAATCAAAACATTCATCGCTCCGTCCAGGATCTAAAATTTTAAAGTTAAAATGTTTTCAAATAGGTTATATAACTTATAGGTAAAAATATAGGTTATAGCATAAAAAGTATCAAAATATTCCTAAATTTTATTATTTATACCTATATAGAAAATCTTTATACACACATTTGGTGTACAATTTCAAGAATCTAGGTCCTATAGGTTTTTGTTTTTGAATTCTACCAAAAAAACAAATTGATTTGCCAAATACTGGTTTTGCTTAAAAATTCCCATTTTTCATAAAAAAAATTTTTCTATTATTTTGAAAATTTCAATGAATTAAATATTAATCTTAAATATATGTAATAATAACTAACCATTAATATTTAATTGAATATATAGGTATCCCGACCTATAGTGGGGATCGTGTAACTTTTAAATTTTTTTCGTTTCTTATTTTAGGGATAAACAAAGTGTTAGAAAAATAAAATATTTGTACCCATCCCAAAAATACATATTTACATAGGGTGATCAAATATATTGGAGGGCTGCAAAAACAATTCATAATAATAAAAAAAAAACACTATAACCTATGCATGAAATACAAATAATTCTGAGGGGGCTAATATTCACATTGGGGAGGGGGGGCAAGCGCCCTAGCCATACCTGTGCATATTTATGTTAAATAACCATAGCACGCTACTCGATATTTTTCCTCTGCAATCAAAATCTATGAATCATAACTCATATAAGTATACGTTTTAATAAGACGTAACCATAACAATGAAAACCTTAAGAAATTACGGTCAGAAACATTTTATCGTGTATCTAGCTCAAAAAGATATTTATGTTAAAACACACATTGTAAAATCAATACATGATGAGCTCCACTCAGAATCTAAAATTTGAATTCTCTAAGTTGAAAAGAATTAGTAAAATGTTATAGGTAACTTAACAAAAAAACAGTAACATATATCTTATTTTATTTTCGTTATACCTATCTATACTTGATCTTTAACTTTATATAATGTTTGTTAAGGCATAAATTCAATAACTTGGTAAAATGACCAAACAGGTAAATAAATATTGATAATGTATAAAAATATTCCTTTATACATGATACTTATCTTTTAGAGTATTCCTACAAAAAAATCTGGTCAAGCACTACAATGTATTCAGTAATTCAATATAAAAAAAAGCATTTTTGAAATATTAACCAAAAACAACTTAGTTTTAATTCTAAAATATTAATAAAGAATGTAGATAGTATTTTGTATATTGTGGACAATGTTTTTTTAATATGAAATATAAAATAACTAAAAATTACAATTGGCAGTAAAAAAATTTTTCGACCGTGACAGGACTCGAACCTGCAATCTTCGGATTCGAAGTCCGACGCCTTATCCATTAGGCCACACGGTCTATGGAAAATTGGGTGGAAACCGATATATTTAACACGAGGGTGTTATATGAGAAACTTATGGACTACCCTTAAAATAATAATGATATATTGTATTTATTATATATATTATTAATATTTTCTCAATATTTTTTATATTACATTATTTACTTAAAGTATAAAGTATACCTAAACTGAATGTTCTAACTGAAAAAAAAAACATTTATTTTAAATGTTTTCTGTTCATTTGTACTGAAAATAAATACCTACCTATATAATTATACGAATACATAACCATTTTAAATTGATTACAATATTTAAAACTTGTTAGGATTTTATATGATCAACCGATCAGGAGTTAAACTGTTAAAGCGTCACAGAATTGCAACTTACAAGGGTACAGTACTACCATGTACTACACTGTACCTACAATCTACATCTACATATTATATTTTGAGCGTTCTATGTAATTTTTTCCATACTTGTTCATTAATTTGTTAAACCATTGAACCGACAAATTGTTCACGAAATATTATTTGCTTTTGTTAATAAGGTAGCCTACAGGTAGCAAAACTATCCATATTATATCAAATCATAATGCCTAGTGCCAACATATAATATAATATTATATTTATTACATTTAATTAAATAAGTACCTACAAATATAGGTAGGCGTATAAATTATTATGTTTTTATTTCTTAGGATTTAATTTCACAGGTTTTTAAAATTAAAAGTTATACAAATATATTATAAATCAATAAAATTAAATATAACTAAACAATATTATAAGGAATAAACATATTTCTCTTAAGAATTAGGGCTCCATTGGCAATCATTAAAGATAAATAGTTTTTTTTAATGCTTAGATACATATATAATATAATAAAAAAATTATCAATAGGAACATAAATTACGCTTCCCTCATGACTTTAAATACATTGCACAAAACGTGTAGTATTATGTAATAATTAATAATTTGTCAGGCTTATCAGGCCAATTTTTTTTACCAATATTTTTTTATTTAACTAAAATATAATATATAGGTACTTATAAATTATAAATACTAAAAAATATAAAATCATACATTTTCGAAAATTAATTTTAACGGAGGAGAAATTATTTTGATTATGTTTCAATGACTAAACATACCAGCACACCGTTTGAAGAATTTGTTAAAGGGGCGCGCCTCATAAGCGCAATACGGGGTAGGAACTAGGAGGACTGAGTCCCACCAGCAATTTAACACCTATCTATATAATGTGATCTAACATCAGCTAAAATGTATAGATTCACTTTTCCCGATTAACTATTTTATTCAAAAAACAATGAAGAAAATTATGTGTGAATATTAAAATATGTAGGTAATAGACCAACAACCAATAGGTACGTACTATGTATGTATGATATTTTATAGTAGGTATCTACAATAATACAATATCATATCAATATTCAATTAATACTTCACAACTTTTGTTAAAAAGAGCTACCTACTATAAGTCTATAACGATGATAATATTAACGATTAACAGTGGCTAGGGCCTAGATTCTAGTTGAGCATTATATGGCAGTATGCGGTGGTATTTAATCGACAATTCGCAAATATTGATGCAAGAATTAATACCTGTATTGCATAACTGGACAAGTTATGAAGAGCAATAATAAATTCGTACAATATTACCTATCCTAAAAATGGTTATATTCTTTTAGAATTGGTTTTTTTAATTAAATGCAGTATGTACTGCAGTTGTTCACGACACCATATAGTAATATAATAATATTATATTATAATAATCGTTAATCATGGTTATAATCTATATACATAAAAATCTAATGCTGTTTGTTAGTCTCGCAAAACTCAAGAACGGCTGGACCGATTTAGCTCATTTTGGTCTTAAATTATATATGGAAGTCCAGAGAAGGTTTAAAAGGTGAGTGAGTATGAAAATGTTCAGAATTAATTTTTTTAATATTAAATTTAAATGTACATGCTTATTTGCATGGTGTATTTTGGATATTCCCATGACCGACCGCGATAGTAGGTTTCCAGCTACCTGTAACCTGACCTTTTTTCTTTTGTGTGTGTTTTATCGTCAGCCGGGTATAGTTATGAAGTGCATGGCCGTTTCAACCAAAAACGTACCCTTCCCTTTTCGGCCGATTCACTTTTCGACCAAAAAAAAAGTTTAATATAATACACAATGATTTTGTTAAGTTGGTTTCAAATAACTACTTTAAAAAGTGGTGAACCAGCAACCCATCCTAAACAGTGCTAACAAAAGTGAGTAAAAAAAAATGAATTATGACAGGAATTGTAATTATTATCATAGTTTTCTATATTTTATTGACAACAAAAATAATTTTTTTAAATATTATTACGTATTCATTTATACATTTTAGTATTTTTATACAACTTATATATTTTTTAATATTTTTTTATAAGTATAACATAAAGACTTATATGTAATTATTATCATTATTTATTTGTAACCTACTACTATATTTAAAAATAACTAACGAAAATAATTTTTTCTACATGAAGGCTTATAATTATTTTTTAATAATAACTTTTTGGTCGAAAAGTGAATCGGCCGAAAAGGGAAGGGTACGTTTTTGGTCGAAAAGTGTCTCGCCCGGTATGAATTATTGTTCCAAGGTTTCCGAGAAATAAAACTCGATAATTAATCCATATTACAATCTATATATATTCCGAAATACTCAACCGATTTTGATATATATCATTGGGATGTGCGAGATACGTGTGTCATGTACGATACTGCACGAATATGACCCATTATGTTTATCTGTTATGAATTATCAAATTGTTTTTAAGATGATCGTAATTACCAGGAGAAGGTTTTTACAAAAGAAAATTTTAGGAAAACCCACCGGAAAAATAGGAAATCTGGATTTAAAAAATACAACAGTGGCGTAACAGTGTATTATATATTGGTTGCTATTGGTTAATCAGGCATGTTTGATGATTTGTATTATTATTTTTTGTCAATATATATATATATTATATAAATTAATTTTTGTGTGTAGATTAAACCTCTGGGAAGAAGACATACTAAATTTGGTTTTTTTTTATTCATTTGATATTAGTAGTATGTTAGTTTAGGATTTTGTATTAATTGATTATATTAATCCACCATAGGTGAAATACGACAAACTTGGTATAACTTTGATACTTTAGAGTTAAATCATACACCTACGTGCAAACAGCACGGGGTCCATGATCTATAGATACAGTAGGTAGATTACCTACCTGATAATATACTGCTGCGAATCAGAATTTTTATTCCGGGAAACGGAAAAGTTAAGATACATTTTGAACACCATACAAAGAATATTAAATAACGAATTGAAAAAAGTTTGAGTCAAATAGGGTTGGTACATTTAACGGGTAACGAAGTGCACGGGATCAGCTAGTGTTTTATATACATTTTACTATTTAAAAATAAATTGTTTCCTACTTTATCATATACTAATAACTGAATTACTCGGCGTTGCCTGGAAAATAATTGCGATTGTTTAACTCTTTTTGGGCGTAACACGCTGAAGCAATGTCATTTTCAGTGTAAATTATATTATATTTGAATTTATAGCTATCCCGACAAAATGTAGCCCATCTACTTTCCCAAGGTCTTGTCTATCTCTGTACTAAATTCCATCTCAATTGGATGAATGGTTTAGAAATGCATAGTGGACAGACGGACAAACATTCATTTTTATATAATAATATTATATAGATAGGCCAAATTGAACATAATATAAATGTTTAGGTCTAATTTGATTCAACTTTGAGATCAATGTTTTTACACCTCTGAAAAAAAATTCATATTAATCAAAACAATGCTTAATGGTTTGTAAAAATACTAAATAGTATTTAAATTTTATATTTTGCTTTGGAAATTAAATACAAATTGGCGTGAAAAAATTGCAAAATAAATTTTCGACCGTGACAGGACTCGAACCTGCAATCTTCGGATCCGAAGTCCGACGCCTTATCCATTAGGCCACACGGTCTACATATTTCTGAAGAGGAAACTAATTTATTTAAGTCCGTTCGTTTTTAAAAATATAAAATAATACACTTCTATTATGCTACAAATGTAATACGAAAAAATATTATTAATTAACTTATAGTACAGGTGCACAGGATCTAACAGTCTATTCATAAATAGCTATTATAGTTTATACTTTAAGTTATAACCTAAAATAGTTATACCTAACTTAAAATTGTTATAAAGTGCACCATTATATAAATCCTACCAATCTCAATTCGTGGACCGTACCACAGTGGTGGTGACTAGTGTGGCAGTGTAATAGGAAATTGAAACTTATAATACAGTGGTGTATCACTGTAATATCATAATATTATTATTTATTTATTTATTTATTTATGATTATCTATCGACTATCAACTAATATTCAATACCATGTTACCATTGTGATACCACAATAGCTCAAATCCATGGTATCAGTGGTATCACAAGATACATTTTCTCGGGCATCGGGCAGTTGGATATCTTTGTACGGGTTGATAAACTTGGTATTATACAAATATTACAACCTTTTGTACTATTAATTATTTTTATTAAAAGACAATTTATTAAAATAACGATTTGTAAATTACAATAAGTAGTAAACTTAAAAAAAGTAACAACGAGAATGAAAAATATATAAATATATATAAAAATAAAAGTTTGAATGAGAGTGTGTGTCAAAATGATGGTGTCGAAGTATATTTCGCCGGCCAGTGCTACCACAGTCCCCACATCTTTAATCGTGGTGGTCACAAAAGAGGTGAAATGATAAGAGATTATAACTGATAAGTGATAACGCTTTATCATTTTTAATTTTTAGAAACTAATTTTTAAAATAAAATAATAAAGAAAATGTGAGATTGAAATTTCAAATTAATTTAAATTAACTCATAATAACCCATTCTAAAAGGAACATCTTTGTTTTCCATATTATAATTTATATATAGTTAATTAATTTATATTTTGTTAAGAATGGCTGCACACGAAGGGCTAGATTATGATCCTGCAGATGGACATTATTCTGATGTTGTGTTAACCATTAGAATACTAATGGGAAAGGTACAAATATATGAATTTATATTATCAGTAATTTTGGCTATACATTGTTATACATTTTTGTGGAATTTTCCATAGACTAATGCTGGGTTACGTAAGCAACCACTAAACATTAAATAAATCAATAATGAGCTAATGGTTAAGTTCATTCAATTTTAGTAAAACATTAAATAAAACAATTTTATATGACACCCTATACTATATATAAAATATTATATAATACTAGTTATACCTAAGTCTATTACTAAATTGTATAAAAAAAATGACGAATTTAATGGTTTACTAAAATTTAGTGGATCAATCATTTTTAAGTGGCCAATACTGATTTATTAGATGTTTTGTAATGTAACTTAAAACATCTTTAACAATTCATTAATTGTATTTATATCAATTGTTTTAGGAAATCCTTCCACTTATTGGAGAATATGGAGAAGTTGTTAGAGATCTTAGAAACCAAGTAATTATACATAAGTGTTTATGCAGTACATCAGTATACCATAGGTGTAAAATGCAAATAGGCCAACTTTTTGGGAGAACTGACCCAAGTCCTTCTTAATATTGGTTTAAAAAAATATGGAGTGTAGCTCATCATTCCGCTCTCCCCTTCAACACTAGTTATTGAGATAAAAATACAAATTATTACTTAAATTAATTTTTTTTTTCAATTACATTTATTGGGTTTAATTTACAGTTTATTTCATTTATGTAAACGGAAAAATACTAGCACATATTATCCGTATGATAATTTTGAGTAATTTATTTATTTGAGTTTCTAAAAAAATAAATTCAAAAATACATAATGTACATAAATTATATTTATTTAGTACTTACTTAATAATATAGACTTGATGTGGGGTATCCCTATTTACACCAATGCTATTACACATTTTTAAATATATATTAACAGAATAATATATAACAAGTCAGCAAATACCATTTTAGTATTATACCAGCGGATCTTATACCGTTATTAGCGTCTTATTATATAAGATTATTATTATCTACTAATACATGACAAAAATATATTTAATTAATTAATTATGTAATTTATTCTATTTTATTTCATAAATAGTCTGAAGCAACAATTACTATCACTGATAGCTCAACCCCAGAGCGAATAGTGACTGTCACTGGGAACATCAATATAATACAAAAAGCATTTGCATTAATTACAAAAATTTTAGAGCAGGTAAACTAATTCAATACATTTATTAAGTAATGGATATAATATATTTTACTTGTTGTCTTGTGTTAACATAAAAATTAAATAGATATATTCTCTACAAAGATAATAACTCTTACCATTCATATTAGTTTTATTCATTTATTATAGGTATACATTTTAAATTTTAATTACAACACTTAATAAATTTAACAACGGCAGCATTACTATTATTTATTTACTGTGTTTGGAAATTGTAAATTGCATACACATATATATATGGGTTACTCTTTTTAT
This sequence comes from Acyrthosiphon pisum, assembly GCF_005508785.2. Taxonomy (NCBI): domain Eukaryota; kingdom Metazoa; phylum Arthropoda; class Insecta; order Hemiptera; family Aphididae; genus Acyrthosiphon; species Acyrthosiphon pisum. Next base: position 55,860,920 of record NC_042494.1, read on the forward strand.
ATTCATATATACAGTTCAGTATGGTTTTTATATTTTTGTAATTTGCAAGTGAATAAATACAATGTTCATAATTTACTTAACTTATATCTTTTGAACAATTTTCAATGTCTGGAAGTTTTGAATATAAAGAAAATGTTGAAAGTATTGTAGCTATCAACCTTATATTTTCGTTTATTTAGTATTATGTTTGTTTTTGACTTAAAGAAATATAATAGAAACTAATTTTCTGTATGCAGTTATATCGAAGTCTGCAAAGTCTGCAATATAAGAGTCATCTCAAAAATAGTTTTTAGAATTTTTCATTTGATTTATTGAAATAAATAATAATATCATATTTTTTGTTATTATTAAAATTATAGTCAGATAATGAGAATATAAAACTTCTTTAATTAAATGATTTTATTATTTACAATATTTACAGAATTCCCCTACACACCTTCAAAATAGTCGAAAACCATCGAGTAATAATTCTACGACAATAAAACTTATTGTACCTGCCTCTCAATGTGGATCATTAATTGGAAAAGGAGGTGTAAAAATTAGAGAAATACGAGAAGCTAGTGGAGCTATGGTAAATGTAGCATCAGACCTATTACAAAATTCTACAGAAAGAACAGTTAGTATTAGTGGTACTGCAGAAGCTATCACCGAGGCAATTCATCAAATATGTATTGTAATGTTAGAGGTATGTATAAAAGGAGTGATAATTATTACTGTTTTTATATTAATTGATAATCTAAATGTCCGCTATTATGTTAGACACCAGGAAGAGGGCCTACAGTTGCTTACAGACCTTTTGTGTCACAACCAGGGCCTGTAGTACTTTGTGGAGGCCAAGCCTATACTCTTCAAGGATCATTAGCAATTCCAGCAGTTGGTGATGTAAATATAATATAGTTGATGAATTAAGGGGATGCAAACAGACAATTATTTCTACCAAAATGTACCAATATTTTGTCAATCATACCGATGGACCAGATAACGCGATGAGACTTCTGAAAACTGATTTGAATTTGTTAACATGTCTACTTGAGATCGATCAGGCCACTTTTTTTAAAGTTTTAAATTAAATATCTTAAAATATAGCCAGATCGATCTCAAGTAGACATATTAACAAATTCAAATCAGTCTTCAGAAGTCTTATTGTGTTATCAGGTCCATTGGTAGGATTGACAAAAAGTACATACAAATGAGCATAAACTGTTTACCGTTCATGAGTGGAACGCCATGGCAGTGATTTTTATGTGCAAGTCCGGGAGCGCTACATACACATTTACAAAACACGCGTACATACAATTTGAAAATTGTCTATTTTAAATTCTTAAAAATGGCCAATTTGCAATCTGTTTAAGATTATGTTACATAAATTTATTTCACAGCAAACAGCTTCAAATGCAGCATTAAATACTATTGCAAGTATCGCCCCAAATTTAATTGCCGGTTCTGGATTAGATCCATCAGGTATTTTAAATTGTTTTTATATTCCAACCTTGGTAATTATTACATAATGTTTAATTTAATTATTGTTTTAGTGCTTGCTGCATTAGCGGGTAGCCAGTTGCGAGGTGGTGGTGTCAGTTCAAAAACTTCACAACAGCATATTACACATGAGATGGCTATTCCCAATGACATAATTGGGTGTATTATAGGTAAAGGAGGAACAAAAATTGCTGAAATTAGGTATTTTTTTTAAGTACACTACTTTTATTTATATTCTATTTTATAAAAATACGATTGAACAATTGTTCGGGCTATAATGCACTTGTTATTTTTAAGTAATCGCGTAGAGAAATTTACGGGTTATATTGCCACTAAAAACTCCTCCAACCATACTGTTTTTGCTTGCATCTATACTCTATTCCAAATAAGTTTGGAAAAAAACCCCGTTGGCTGCCATCAGTGTGCCAACTACTGGCCATTTACAGTGGTCCTACTGTTCCGAGGCTCCACAGTGTTTCCAAACTTTTTTAGAATAGAGTATAGGCCTCTATGAGGCCATAGCCTCCCCCTGGTATTTTTAATTACATGTACTAGAACTATATATACATATACATAAATATCACTATAACGAATATTAGATACTAAGTAATTTTTATCTTGCCTTGGGTGGGATTTTATTCTGCGGGTGTGCTTGCATACATACATGATTCATCATAGATCTAATACATGTTTAACTGTTTATTCTGACAACTACTGACCGAACTGCTTACACCACCAACACATTGTACACACACAAGGGTACTTACACGTTATCTCTACTACCTTGGGTGCACAACCATGTTATATCGACTACCAAAATATTTCCAAGACTACCTATTATCATCAACCATGTTATCTCGACTACCTCAATTTAGTTACCACAAGTTATAATAAAGTTATAATAAACAATATAGGACATAGGTAATATGTTATAAATTATAATAATAAAAAAAATCTGGTAAAAATATAATATAATATATTATAATTATATAATTAATAATATAATATAATCCAATACTCTTCCTTCGCTCGACTTCAATCCAAAATTTAAAACTTTAACAACACTACTCCAGGAGAACAATCTAGTCATCTCCGATTTATTAACTATTTCTCCTCCATTAACTCCCTAATGGACAAATCTCAACGTAGCAAACACCGAACTCTCCATATTAAAAAAAAAAGACACTCCTCCTTCAATCTATAAACAAGAATATTTCCACATAATACAAAACATAAAATGCAAAAAAATATACACGGATGCATCCAAAAGCCATATCGGGGTTGGGGCTGCAGTTGTTTGGAATAACATGGAATTGAGTACAAACTCCCTAGCGCCTGCTAACGCAAATTGCACAGCTTCCTTTTCTGAAGATGGCAAATTAAAAAAAATCATGTTGGCTAGTCGTAGCGCGTATGTACTATACAGTAAATAATAACTTACGGACGTATTAAGGACGGCTGTCGACTGACTGACGACATAAATACCTGGTCTGATGGCAAGATACGTGGATAGTAAATTGTACATCGAAAACAAAATTAAATTGGCAATTACGATGATACAGATTACAACGCGGGAATGTACATTTTTAAATAGAATCTAACAGGTAGTCTTGGAAATATTTGGATAATCGAGATAACACGGGTGTTCTCACAGGTAGTCTTGGAAATACTTGGGTAGTCGAGATAACACGTAAGTACCCACACAAGTTTGAAATGACCTGGCATGCATCTTATTATTATATACTTCCGGCCCAAATTTTATGTTTTCAAATACAAAATTAAAAATTATGTTATCTTAGGTGCAGTCCCAATTAAAAATAAAATAGATATTATAATTATTATATATTATGTATATACAGAAGAATAAGTGGGGCCATGATAAGAATTTCAAATACTGAAGAGCACGAGGCTTCTGGAAAAATGGAAAGAGCTATCACAATTAGTGGACAAGCTGATGCTGTTAATGTGGCTAAAACATTAATTAACTTAAGGTTGGTAATAATTTAATATTTTATAAGATTCAATAATGTGTTTATTGGTTTGTTGACAGTGTTGATCAGTATAATAAATCATCTGGAGAATCAGTGGATTATGATGAAGAATTTCCATCTAATTTTACAGCAGATGCAAAAACAACGACTGAAACTTTGGCAACATTATTGTCAAATCCAAATGGTTTAGGGGCTTTAGGAGCATTGACTGGCCTCAAAGAACTATTAGGAAGTATTAACAATAAAAAACAAATAAATAAGAAAAGAGATAAAAATGATAAATTTTCACCTTATTGAACTAAGTACATGAAATATTGTTATATAATTTAAGCATATTTTTAACTACTTGTATTGATTCCACATGTATTTTATTTATTAATATTACTGTAAAACTAATTAAAGATAATGATTGAATATATAGTTCCAAAACAAGTTTATTAGGTAACTAATAATTATTGTATTATAAATGTTTCCTTTGAAATTTTGAATTTGTACAATACTATTAATATTTAATAAGGTAACAAGTGTATTATATTTTGTGTTAGTTACATCATTATAAAAATTGTTTATGGAAATTATAATTGATTAATAATTCGTACTCATGTACATTATTATTATATATTAACCCGTCATTGGTATCGCTATGCAAAGTCCCGCAATTGGTATTGAGTGAACGCTGCGCTCACCTCGTTGTTTTTCATCATTTTATTATATAATGAACATAAATTGTTTATATTTTAATCTTTTACAAAAAAATGTTCTCACAATTTTTCTTAATTATAAATTTTTAACCACTAAAATTTAATTTATAATTGTTTATGAATAATATGATCATTATCATTCAACTTGGCCCTAGTGGTCTGGAATATTTTGCTGGTTATTATACAGTATGCATATGAATATTGTGTGCTCCTTAAAAATAGGTCTGAGTTTACGAAAAAGTATTAGGTCGATCTATTGAGTGAGTGCAACGCTCAATTTATTGCATATTTGCATGTCGATATCTATAGAAACTATTTATAGAACTATTTATAAAATTATTATATTTGCAAAAGTATATTTAAACATGTCGTGTCGATTGAGGGTATAAAGAGTATCAGATTAATCAAGTAATAAATAAATAAGTGGTTCTCAAAATTCTAACGAGGTGAGCGACGGGTTAAATAAGCGAAGAGAATTTATAACCCTTCTGACTTCTGACTCTAAAGTAAAATGCCCGTTTGGCTAAGGAGTAGTAACAGAAATATGATTATTATCTGATAAATATATTCAGTGGCGTATTTTCAATTTTTTTATTTGGTGGGGTGGGCCGGTGTCCAATAATTCTTTCATAATCTGACATGATCTAATTGTTAGAAAAGAAAATAAACCTAGTTGTTTTATTATATTTTAATAGGTATTTCTTAAACTTCATGGGTTAATTTTAACACGATTATATTTTATAATTTTAAAGTACAAAATCTAATCGTCTTTTTTTTTTTATAAAGTTCATCTAATTATCTAAAATTTCTTGTGGTAACAGAGAATCTTTTAAATTGTAGAAAATAGAAATATGACATATTGACATTATGACAACAATCATCCATATCACTCGCTAATCTCTGGACAGAAAATAAATAGGTACGTAACGTAGGTAAACATGGTCCTATATAATTATATGAACACTAATGTTGTCGGCCAGTTGACGCTGCGCAAATTACATTGATGTTTTGCCATTATTATTATTAAAAATAATATATTCCATACGAGTTATGGCTCACATCAGATCAATGAGCTATTATTATTATTATTATTTACTAATGTATTATATATTTATTTGGTACTTACATACGTAATAGATATTGTCTATTTTATTGAAGAAATATGAACTGTACTTCTAGCCGAGTTCTAGCCGCCGCCGTCGTTCAGTAACGAAATACAAACGTGAAATAAATGATTCTACGACAATTGCCTTGTTTACAAAGCAAAAATTAAAATAGATTAATAATAGCTATCTTAGAAATAGTTTATTGGAGAATGGTATGCGTCGTCCATTTCTTGCAATGTTTCGAGAATTAATCCATGTTTATCTAATACGGGCATTTTATAAAGTGGTAGCCGGTAGGTAATACATCAGTGGCGTATTTAGGAATTTTGATAGGGGGGGGGGGGGGTGAAATATATAATAATAGGTACACTCAATAAATACGAATATAATATACAATGTTAAAATCCTCTAACTTGTTGAGTTTAGTGTGGATCAAGGTGAAATAAGAATTAACACAAATTGTATAGTACCTAATAGCATTTATTATAAATTCATACTAACGACAATCCCGTGTTTAATACGACAAACAAAAAAAATAGTTATAACTTATAATACAAAATCCTGTTTTCTATTTTTTTGGATGCTCAGTCCATCGATAAGCTTATCTGGCATGATTATTATATTGACCGGTGACATGCAAATAAAGCCAATACATTAAGAGGACGCTACACCCGTATGTGTTGTCTCCGTCTTACACAAGCACGACATAGCAAATTGTCGTTCACTATTCTCAATAGTGTGCTGTTGGTTTTGATGGCAATAGGGTGAATTGACCTATTATCAAACTTTTAATTAATAACATTTTCTG
>NC_042494.1:55867196-55874245 GCF_005508785.2 Acyrthosiphon pisum
AAAATATCGAAAAATCGCCCACTCTAAGACCCTAATAATGTTCTTACCTAAAAGTTTGATAATAGGTCGATTCACTCTAGTATCAAAACTAACAGCTCACTATTGAGAATAGTGAACGACAATTTCCTATGTCGTGCGTGTGTTAGATAGAAACAACACACGCGGGTGTAGCGTCCTCTTATAAGGGTCCGTATTACAATAGTTAAACTAATGTTAAACCGCGAAATTCGACTGGTAAAATTTAAACTATGATTGTAAAACGGGCCCTAAGTGTCTAAGTCGGTTATAATAAACAAAGTATGTAATAATTACTATTTAATTTATAGTTATTATTCAATATCAGATAGGAAAATTGATAAAATATTTACTTCTGTCATACTATTTATCAGGTAAGATTTAATACTTAATAAAAACTTGAATGTGTATAGCAGTTGATACAGGCAAAGTACAAAATATTTTCAAGAGTTCATGAATATTTGGATAAACCTCTTTATCACAAGCATCTAAAGCATGTAACCCAGAGGTGAATACAATGTTTTCAGTCACTAAAAATAAACCCATGCCCTATGGTAAATCTACAGTCTTCATGGTAATTTTGTTTTATTTATCGGGTTTATTATAAACACTCATGCATGAAAAATAATTCGCAGAGAATTCAAAAATATAGTATACCATATCACTATAAAGATATAATAGGTATGTTTTTATTTTCCGATATTTATGCCACGAACGACTAGTGGCGTATAGTACCTATATCAAAGCGGACAAATTACCATGGCTAGAACATTTAGAAAACAGATATATAGGTACCTACTTAAAACTTAAAAGTAGTATCGTATTAAGAAATACAGAAAATAAGTAAACTTAATTTTACAAAAAAAAAGGTCAAGGGGGGATCTATCCCCCATACCCCCCCCCCCCGTAAATACGCCACTGTAATACATAGTACATACAAATATAGAATACAAAGAAAAGTTTGGTTACGCGCGGCGGCGGGTTTTGGAGCGTTCGACTGCGTCCGTTGTTCCCATCTCATAAGGGTACACCTTTTATTTATTTTAACCATTAATACATTCATGAGATCAAATATCTCAATAGGTACATTATTTTAATGAAATTTGATACGTAACAAAAACATTGTTTTTAACTTTTCATGGGCCCTCAGAAGAGTGCAAATAAAAATACAAATATACTATTAATACGAAAAAAAGAAACAATATTTTAACATAATTTTTATTTTTATTGAGCCGAAAGAGGTTAGACACAAAATGGTCTGAATTACGGTGAATTACTGAAGACGACTGTTGTGACGGCGACGACGAAGACACCAAAGCACTGAGCGAGCGAAGACTGCAGCTATTTGGTGCTGTGGAATCGGCGGTGACCGGAGGCGCAGCTAAGCCGGCGGAATTACCACTGGACGAAAAGGGGAGAGAAACGGCGGACCGCACCGCTATGCAGCGCGGTCCTGATACTCTCCGTGATTTTCGTCCTGGGGTCCCGTCGGCACCGTGTCTGCCGCGCCGATGGCCCCTCCGCCGTGGAGTCGCTCACCGCCGAACCCTGAAACTTGATCAGTTTCTGCGGGTCAGACGATGCAGCGACGTCCGTGTTCCCATAGCTTACCTTAGCTCTATATATCACCCATCGTGCTCTGAGATCTCCGCCGTCGCCGTCACGAGTCACCTTCGTGCACGCTGCAGCCGTCGTCGAAATACCGTCGGGGCGGTATCGTTTCCCGCGCCGGTACAGCTAGGCATCGTATGACGTCTTCGTCCGTCCGTCGCTCCTCGCGCGATCGACGCTGCCGGGCCATCGCCGAGCCTCCACAGATGGTCTCGCGTGTCGGCAACCGTGAGCTCACAACGCCATCGACCACGACCTCGTCTTTTCGCTGGAGGCCGAAAAACGTACAGGGTGACTTACCGCTGTACACCGTAAAGTGCTTTGTCACGTACCAATCGCCCATGTCGCCGCGGTCTTGTCTGGTGTTCCTCGGAAGCATTCGCATAGCATCAGGCGTGTGACCCGCCTCACTCCCTTCTACGTGGTGGCCATTATTCGCCTGGCGCCAGGGCCGTATTTAAGGGGTGGTTCGGAGGGGCAATAGCCCCCCCTGGAATATCTTAAGGGGCGCCAATATTTTTACGGAGACTATAAAAAAGTTATCGGAAAAATTATAAATTATATTAATAATTCAAATATAATATTATTATTATTATTATATAAGTTAATTGTGCAATATTATTATTTGTTTCCCAATCTACAACCGCGGAATATTATACTTCGGCCTCGACTTCCAAGCACGGTCACGGCGGGTATTGCTTATTTTTAGCCGTGTCACCCGTATTGCCCATATCACTGGTTAGACCATAGACACAGTATTTACGGTGTGCTATGGATCAAAATAATATCCATAGTAGTATAGTACGATAATAATAACATTGTTTTATCGTTTTGCGTTCATTCGTTCCTTTAAGTAACCGTATCAGACTGTGTTCTGCCCAAGATGTGAATATACACCTTGGTTCTGCCTTCTGCAGTTCTGTGTAGTGCTGTTTTGATAACAGACCACAGTAATACTTACTTACTAGTTGCTATGCTTAAGTTTCATTAATAACATTCATATTATATATTATATTTAAACTTATACTAATATATTGATAGTTAATATAATATAAATAATATAATGAATTCAAAAAAAAAAAAATTGTGGAGCTGCAAACAAGAAAAGAAAATTGCAAATCGAAAATAATATTTCGAAACTTCCTAAAATATTTGATTTTTTTTTTCAAAAAAAGAAATAGAAGGTAAGCATTTTCAGCAACTGTTAGTTATTATTTGTATATATTATAATCTAGTTCTAGTAGGGCACTATAGATACAGATATGCTACCGTCAAACCGGGTGACTTGGAACTGTGAGGTGACTTGGAACAATTGTGTTATTTTTTGATAACAGCGTTTAATTTTATACTAGATAAGGGAAATAAAATTCTGCCTCCGCAGCAATATTTTTCGGAACGTTTTGTAAACGTTTCATTATCATCGAAAATGTGTTATCTCTTATCAATAAGCCATGTGATACAACCATAATTTAATAAAAAAAATCCAAATTTCCAACTCCTTAATTAAGAGCTGCAAAAGTGGTACTTCAGCTTCAAAATTCAAGGTATTGTTATTTTTTAGTGAATTCCTAATGTGTTGTTAGTGTTAATTGTTAAGTAGAATTAGGAAATAATATTATTTACATTTTTCAGGGTTGGTTTTATTTTCCGTCAAAAATAATTGGGTGACTTGGAACATGCCTAACTATTATAAGCGAACACCCGGCAGTCGTACTTACCACAATTTTTCTGAAGAAACTTTAGAAAATGCATTAAACGAAATACGAAATAATAGATTGACTTACCGACAGGCTTCTGATAAGTATGGTATACCAATAAGCACTTTAAGTAGGAAAAAAAACAAACTAAATCTTAATCCCCACGGTGGCCAAACAGCATTAACTTCTACTGAAGAAGATAATATTGTAGAAACAATATTATTTGCATCTGATTGGGGTTACCCTTTTGATAGGGAAGAAGTTAAGAGATTGATCAAGTCATACTTAGATCGTGCCGGCCGAAAAATAAAAATATTTAAAAACAATAAACCTGGCGATGATTGGTACACACGTTTTGTATCCAGACATTCTGGTCTTTTGAAACCTAGACTTTCCGAGAATATCAAAAGATCACGAGCTGCTGTCTCAAGAACTACCATCAATGAATATTTTAATAACCTTGAATTAAGTTTAGAAAATGTACCACCGCAAAACATAATTAACTATGATGAGACAAATTTTATAGATGATCCGGGTAGAACAAAAGTTTTAGTGAGAAAAAAAAATAAACATGCTGATTCAATTATGGATTCTACAAAGTCTGCTACATCGGTTATGTTTGCTATCGATGCATCTGGTGTTATGCTTCCTCCATATGTTGTATACAAATCCCTCCAGATGTGGGAACCTTGGACATTAGGAGGGCCAGAAGGGTGTAGATACAACAGATCACCCTCTGGGTGGTTTGATCAACCAATATTTGAAGAATGGTTTCAAACTATAATTATTCCACATTGCCGTCGTTTGGATGGAACTAAAGTTATTATTGGAGACAACTTGGCAAGTCACATTTCGGTGAATATTGTTAAGCTATGTAAGCAACATGATATTAAATTTATATTTCTGCCCCCCAACAGCACACACCTGACTCAACCATTGGATGTGTGTTGTTTTCGGCCTATGAAAATAGCATGGCGTAAAGTATTGAAGATGCATAAATTAAAAAGAAAAGGACCACTTACAAAAGATGTGTTTCCAAGTATACTAAAAAAAACATTAGAAAAACTTGAAATTTCTCAATTTGATAATATAAAATCTGGGTTTAAAGCTACCGGCATATACCCGTTAGACCGAGAAAAGGTATTAAATAAATTACCAGGAGATCCAAACTCATCCACAAGCTCTTCGATTATTCCACAAGTACTTCACGATTTATTTAAAGAAACAAGATTTGGTTCTAACGATGGACCAGCAAAGAAATGCAGACGATAAAGATTTAATATAGAGCCAGGTCGGAGTGTAACCGAAGCTAATATGTTTAATGAAGAAGAAGTCCGAGACACAGAAGGTTATAATGAAGAAGAATTAAACACAGATACTGAAATTAACATTAATGTGACTGAACTAAATAAAAATAATGAAAATAACTATGAGACTGAAGAAATTTATGAGACTGTAAATATTAATAACCTAAAAATAGATGATTTTGTTAAGGTAAAATTTGAAACCGTAAGAGGGAACTTTGAAGAATACGTGGGACAAATTACTGAAATAGAGGAGGATAATTTACTGTGCCGGTTCCTTAGAAAGAGCCAAAGTATGAGAGGATGTTTTTCTTTTCCTTTTATAATAGATGAAGCATATGTTGGAAAAGATCAAGTTATAAAAAAATTAAAGGTCATAAAAGAGAGAAGAGGCAATTATCAGTTTGAATAAAAATTAGTTCCTTATCTACTGTAAACATTTAAATTGTTAAGTTTTAAAATCAATAACATTAATTTTTGGTTATTGTTATATTGTTTTTTGTTATAAATATTAAATTGTAAGGTTCAAAAAAGAAATACTTATGTTATTGTATCTATTGTTTTACAAGTCAGTTTAAACTGTTTTATTTTTTGTTGTTTATAAAGTTTAATTTTATTAATATGTTTGTTAAATTTATTTTGTGAGCAAAGACTGCAACTTATAAGAAAAAGTATTATTTTGTAATAAACAGTTAAAAATTAGTTCCTTATCTACTGTAAACATTTAAATTGTTAAGTTTTAAAATCAATAACATTAATTTTTGGTTATTGTTATATTGTTTTTTGTTATAAATATTAAATTGTAAGGTTCAAAAAAGAAATACTTATGTTATTGTATCTATTGTTTTACAAGTCAGTTTAAACTGTTTTATTTTTTGTTGTTTATAAAGTTTAATTTTATTAATATGTTTGTTAAATTTATTTTGTGAGCAAAGACTGCAACTTATAAGAAAAATTATTATTTTGTAATAAACAGTTTTAAAAAAATGTTAAATTGTTTTTAAATTAATAAAAATATGGTTTTAAACACTTTTTTTTTTTAAAAATAATTGTAGTGTTCCAAGTGACCTCCCACAAATGATTAAATGCAATCTGCATTTGAAAAAACGCATGTTCCAAGTCACCCAACACCCCGGGTGACTTGGAACAAGCACTTTTTATTTTTTTTTTATCTTAATTTACTCAAAAACTTTATTTTTTTTTTACTTAATCTATTCCTTGGAGGTGTGCGACACTGCATGATTTTTTACAGAACTTAATTATCAATAATGAATGTATTACAGTAGTTAAAAGGTCAAAATCGTTCCAAGTCACCCTGATTGACGGTACGCCGCCATTTTGCGACTAATAATTTTATGTGAATATGAATTTCTCCCCCTTTATTTTATTATTTTATCATTGATAAATGAGTCGCAAAATGGTGGCATGGCATACCCATGATATGTAGAGCCTTAGTTCTAGTAGTTATATTTAATAAATTATTAAATAATTAATATTAATTTGGTTGATATTACATTTACAATAAGTTTATTGTACATTTTGTTGGTTTAAAAAAAAATGAAGAAAATGAAAGGGCAGCTTGTGAAATTGAGAGTGTTGTATACTTGTATTGTCCAAGAAAACAAGTAGTAAAGTATCACACAACAACACTGGAAATATTGATGATTTACATAATTTACATGTGTAATTTGGCCTCCAACTGTTCAACTGAGGGGTCTTTTTCTACACTCCGTCGAATAAAAAGTTATTTAATATCGACTATGTCTTCAGAAAGACTTAATTGTCTTGCAGTTTTAAACATAGAAGCTACTCTTACAGAGAGCTTAAATTACTCAGATGTGATAAAAACATTTGCAGCAAAACAAGCTAGAAAAAAAAAAGTTGAAATAAAAATTATATTTAATATATTTATTAGTATGTTATAAATTGTATGTACTTATATATTAGTAAATTCTGTTTTTTTTACCCATTATAATAAATTAATATTAGTTATTTACCAGTCACTCTATATTTGCTTATTATTATTTTTTAAATTTTATTTATCTAAATACTAAATTGGATCACACAAATTCATATAATTAGTATTATTTACCGAGTAATTTTAAATTTAATTGTAAGTCGGGGCGCCAAAATGTTGTTGCCGACGGGTGCCAAAATCTTAAATACGGCCCTGCCTGGCGCGTCCACGTGGAGATGTGAGGTCCGCTGCTTTTGGTGCTTCCAATTCGGTTGTCCTGGTCAGTCCATCTCCGTCCCTCTCTTTGCACTGGTTCACTGCTGGAGTCTCTTCCATCTTTTCCTGAACTGTAACTGCCTCTGCGTCTCCACCGGCCATAGCCTGGGGGCTGGGACGCGACTTCGTCACAAACAGCTTCGACTATCTCACCCAAAAGGGTGTTCTGGTGTTCACGACGTCATCTAT
>NC_042494.1:55874295-55880187 GCF_005508785.2 Acyrthosiphon pisum
AGGGTACACCTTTTATTTATTTTAACCATTAATACATTCACTGATGTATCAAATATCTCAATAGGTACATTATTTTAATGAAATTTGATACGTAACAAAAACATTGTTTTTAACTTTTCATGGGCCCTCAGAAGAGTGCAAATAAAAATACAAATATACTATTAATACGAAAAAAAGAAACAATATTTTAACATAATTTTTATTTTTATTGAGCCGAAAGAGGTTAGACACAAAATGGTCTGAATTACGGTGAATTACTGAAGACGACTGTTGTGACGGCGACGACGAAGACACCAAAGCACTGAGCGAGCGAAGACTGCAGCTATTTGGTGCTGTGGAATCGGCGGTGACCGGAGGCGCAGCTAAGCCGGCGGAATTACCACTGGACGAAAAGGGGAGAGAAACGGCGGACCGCACCGCTACGCAGCGCGGTCCTGATACTCTCCGTGATTTTCGTCCTGGGGTCCCGTCGGCACCGTGTCTGCCGCGCCGATGGCCCCTCCGCCGTGGAGTCGCTCACCGCCGAACCCTGAAACTTGATCAGTTTCTGCGGGTCAGACGATGCAGCGACGTCCGTGTTCCCATAGCTTACCTTAGCTCTATCGCTCACCCATCGTGCTCTGAGATCTCCGCCGTCGCCGTCACGAGTCACCTTCGTGCACGCTGCAGCCGTCGTCGAAATACCGTCGGGGCGGTATCGTTTCCCGCGCCGGTACAGCTAGGCATCGTATGACGTCTTCGTCCGTCCGTCGTTCCTCGCGCGATCGACGCTGCCGGGCCATCGCCGAGCCTCCACAGATGGTCTCGCGTGTCGGCAACCGTGAGCTCGCAACGCCATCGACCACGACCTCGTCTTTTCGCTGGAGGCCGGAAAACGTACAGGGTGACTTACCGCTGTACACCGTAAAGTGCTTTGTCACGTATACCAATCGCCCATGTCGCCGCCGTCTTATCTGGTGTTCCTCGGAAGCATTCGCATAGCATCAGGCGTGTGACCCGCCTCACTCCCTTCTACGTGGTGGCCATTATTCGCCTGGCGCCAGGGCCGTATTTAAGGGGTGGTTCGGAGGGGCAATAGCCCCCCCTGGAATATCTTAAGGGGCGCCAATATTTTTACGGAGACTATAAAAAAGTTATCGGAAAAATTATAAATTATATTAATAATTCAAATATAATATTATTATTATTATTATTATATAAGTTAATTGTGCAATATTATTATTTGTTTCCCAATCTACAACCGCGGAATATTATACTTCGGCCTCGACTTCCAAGCACGGTCACGGCGGGTATTGCTTATTTTTAGCCGTGTCGCCCGTATTGCCCATATCACTGGTTAGACCATAGACACAGTATTTACGGTGTGCTATGGATCAAAATAATATCCATAGTAGTATAGTACGATAATAATAACATTGTTTTATCGTTTTGCGTTCATTCGTTCCTTTAAGTAACCGTATCAGACTGTGTTCTGCCCAAGATGTGAATATACACCTTGGTTCTGCCTTCTGCAGTTCTGTGTAGTGCTGTTTTGATAACAGACCACAGTAATACTTACTTACTAGTTGCTATGCTTAAGTTTCATTAATAACATTCATATTATATATTATATTTAAACTTATACTAATATATTGATAGTTAATATAATATAAATAATATAATGAATTCAAAAAAAAAAAAATTGTGGAGCTGCAAACAAGAAAATTGCAAATCGAAAATAATATTTCGAAACTTCCTAAAATATTTGATTTTTTTTTTCAAAAAAAGAAATAGAAGGTAAGCATTTTCAGCAACTGTTAGTTATTATTTGTATATATTATAATCTAGTTCTAGTAGGGCACTATAGATACAGATATGCTACGCCGCCATTTTGCGACTAATAATTTTATGTGAATATGAATTTCTCCCCCTTTATTTTATTATTTTATCATTGATAAATGAGTCGCAAAATGGTGGCATAGCATACCCATGATATGTAGAGCCTTAGTTCTAGTAGTTATATTTAATAAATTATTAAATAATTAATATTAATTTGGTTGATATTACATTTACAATAAGTTTATTGTACATTTTGTTGGTTTAAAAAAAAATGAAGAAAATGAAAGGGCAGCTAGTGAAATTGAGAGTGTTGTATACTTGTATTGTCCAAGAAAACAAGTAGTAAAGTATCACACAACAACACTGGGAAATATTGATGATTTACATAATTTGCATGTGTAATTTGGCCTCCAACTGTTCAACTGAGGGGTCTTTTTCTACACTCCGTCGAATAAAAAGTTATTTAATATCGACTATGTCTTCAGAAAGACTTAATTGTCTTGCAGTTTTAAACATAGAAGCTACTCTTACAGAGAGCTTAAATTACTCAGATGTGATAAAAACATTTGCAGCAAAACAAGCTAGAAAAAAAAAAGTTGAAATAAAAATTATATTTAATATATTTATTAGTATGTTATAAATTGTATGTACTTATATATTAATAAATTTTGTTTTTTTTACCCATTATAATAAATTAATATTAGTTATTTACCAGTCACTGTATTTGCTTATTATTATTTTTTAAATTTTATTTATCTAAATACTAAATTGGATCACACAAATTCATATAATTAGTATTATTTACCGATTAATTTTAAATTTAATTGTAAGTCGGGGCGCCAAAATGTTGTTGCCGACGGGTGCCAAATTCTTAAATACGGCCCTGCCTGGCGCGTCCACGTGGAGATGTGAGGTCCGCTGCTTTTGGTGCTTCCAATTCGGTTGTCCTGGTCAGTCCATCTCCGTCCCTCTCTTTGCACTGGTTCACTGCTGGAGTCTCTTCCATCTTTTCCTGAACTGTAACTGCCTCTGCGTCTCCACCGGCCATAGCCTGGGACGCGACTTCGTCACAAACAGCTTCGACTATCTCACCCAAAAGGGTGTTCTGGTGTTCACGACGTCATCTATATCTGCTGGGTCTTTCTTGTCGTTGATGTCCTCTGCAGGGACTTGCTCTTCTTTAATGTGCTCTTGATCGTTTTCGTTATCAATACTCTCTTGATTTTAGTCGTAGTCAAAATGCTGCCTTTCATCTGCCTCGTCGACGGTCGATAAGCTGTCAATAAGCTGGAACGTGTTAGTCAACTCCTTCAGGATTGCGCCGATACGATCTCCGTCGTGGCCATGTTATATTGTGATCTAGAGTGTTTTTTTCGGTTTAGTGGAACAAATATCTAATACTGTTGGAGACAAAATTGTAAGTGAGTTATAAAAAAACCGGTAAAGTGCGAGTCGGACTCGCACACGAAGGGTTACGTACCTACCATTATCCAAGGCTGGGCATTAACGAGTTAAAAAGTTAAAGTTAAGCTAAAAAGTTAATTTAATTTTAACTTTTCAACTTAACTAGTTACGTTTGGCTTATCATTAACTTAACTATTAACGAATTAATTTGTCATTTTAAGAGAAAAGTTAAGTTAATTTATTTTATTTTTAATTTTATTATAGTTCACTATTTCAGTCTATTTTGTTTTCATGTCAAAAAATATTTATCGTGAATTGTTCAAAGTTTAAAATTTATAACATTCGAATCTAACTTATATGGAAATACTGTATAAAGTATAAACACTATAGTCTATAATTTAGTTTTGGGTTGGAAAAAAATTACGTACACTAACGTTGTATAAACAAATTAATTTTTTAGATTCACTGGGCGGAACGATGAATGTATCAATTTATTATTATTGTTTTACAACGATGTGTGTTTTTTTGGTGTACGTGTAGGTACACGTTTTATAGTAGTAAAATTGTTTCGGACTTCGAGTTTTTGGCTGATTTCTAATAGCATTAATTGCATTTAATTGGTACTTTTATAAGGTATCAATATATTCTTTGTTATCATTGCTGGTTTTTTTGGAACCTATCGATTATCAGCAGTTAGAACTTATAATAGTAATTAATAATTTCGTGTGGTACCTATTTATTATTCTTCATATTTAAATATCTTAATTTATAAATCTAAGAAATGGATTCTAGGTTTGCCGATATTATTTTTCTTCATATCATTATGTCCTTTTTTGCGGAGATCAATAATAATATGTATGTTAATTAGTCCTTAAAGTATTGTTAAGCGAACACCCAAAACAATTAACCGATAATACCATAATAATTACGCATATAATAATAATGTATTATTTATTTAGCAAACAAATAATTACATACAACGATACAATATATTATTATAGTAAAATAAATTGTAGTGATAACAACTATAATTATAATAGTGTGTGTTGGTGGGTATAATATAAGTCTGAGGACTGAGGTATAATATAAGAGTGGAGTACAAAACTATATAGTTTTATGCTAAGCGATATTTACAAAAACAAAAATGTTTATCAATCGAAAATATCGTTAAGACTAATATTATGTATAATAATTAATTTCTTTCTTTCATATATATATTTTAACAAAATTTATTTTTGAAGTCTAGTTTTTTTTCAGAAACGATTTAAACACATACATTGTTAAAATAATTACAAATATTGATATTATATTAAATTGTCTACAAATAATTCTGGTTGCGGCAGAAGTTATAATTATATAGAGAAGTCCGAGCTGTTTATTTAAACACGTCGGTACCTATACAGATATTGATATTTTGTACCTATTATGGCTATTAATGAGTTCATATCACGGTTTAAGATATACCTACAGTATATCTACAACCGCGATTCATATATAGTATGGTATTCACGTCGGCACATTATACTTAAACCTCCATAGTCCATATTATTTTGAATAATCGTCAATCGTGTCATCACTCATTCGGCATTCAGTTGGCCTTATCATTAGCCAACCAAATTCGATTACATGTAAGCAGGTAAGCACGCTGAGGTTAGAACGTATCACGTATGTAGTATGTTATTGTTATCTTTTACTTTTGATGTTTACATGTTTATGTCGGGCGCATTGGACAGTAAATATTAAATTCAGACAATCAGTAATTTATTGTGAAGTACCTATCTATGTAATATTATATTCAAAATAGTAAATGTGTAATGTGATAATATGTGTACCTATAGTAGAAAATATTAATTTTTGTCTAATGTTTAAATGTTTATAACCTTTTTTTACGCATTAAATGTTACAGCGTTATGAATTATTTTCATTAAACTTGTTTTATTTGGGATATTTGTATTTCACCTAAGAAACTTATAACTAAAATGGCGAACATTAATGCGTATGGTATCTACCATAATACTTCATTGGAATATGACCATAGTAAGATTTATTTTTAGTTTGTTTTACTACTAAATATTTTTGTTATAAACACTATATACAAATATACAAAATCTATATAAATACCTGTACCTATCAAATATATTTTTTTTTACAGGAAGAAAGAAGCCATCAGTTAAACAGAACCGAAAAAAAATTAAACGGAGCTATAAAAATAATGGTAAATACCCCTATAAATACCTAGGTTTTAAAAAAAAATATAGGTAAACATTATAGTTTATCTACTCGTTGGCAAAGCAAATTGATGGACACAATGAAATTTCCAATAAGAATTGTTCTGTATACTCAATAGTTAAGTTCCCAGGAAAAAAGCTAAAACAAAAAAACCTTAACTAACCATGAATATCACCACTTCAGCATCCCTACTAAATTAATTAGGCATTAAAATATTTCCAATTATTTAATTAATTTTTTTTCAATTTATTACATATATTTAAGAGGACGCTACCCATACATTTGTTGTCTCCGTCTTTCACACGCACGACATGGCAAATTGTCGTTCACAAGTTTCAATAGTGTGCTGTTGGTTTTGATACTAGAGTGAATTGACCTATTTTAAAACTTTTAGGTAAGAACATTATCTGTGATTAAGCGTTGCCGATTTTTCAAAATTTT
>NC_042494.1:55880366-55896380 GCF_005508785.2 Acyrthosiphon pisum
GTGTGTAAGACGGAGACAACAAATCCATGGGTAGCATCCTCTTAAGATTTATTTAAATTTTTTTCATTATATCTAATTAATTCACTTAGTTCTTAATTTTTTTCAGAAAATTATCATCAAGCGAGTTGTAATAGCTCATAATAGTATAATACTAAATATAAACAAAAATATATATATAAAGTAAATAAGTTTAAAATGGTATTAATTCTGATTAATTTGCAATCTAGAATTATACTTAATTTGGAATAATAAATGTTATATTGAAGTTATATTTTTTATTGAACAGTTAACAAGTGTTATTTAAGCTACAAATTATTTAATTTATTGAAAACTAGGTATGGTGCATTAACAACATACTTAATTCTACCCTTTTTTTTTAAAATTTAGTATATTATTTATTAATATACATTTTTATAATTATGTAAAATGGCATACCTACATTTTAATTAAATAATTATTTAGTATATGAATTATTACATTTATTATTTCATGTTAAATTGCAATTAATAATTAATGTTATGTTTCAGATTCATCAATCTTTTATTTTATAGTTGGTTTGTTTTGTGTTTTTTTTTTATTCACACATGAATCAGAAAATAAAAATTCTAAAAAAGGGAAATATGTTACGACTATGATTGATACAAAATGGAGTATGGTACCACTTGTTTTAGAAATGGCAGAATACATGGCTGAAGAAAATCCATATTCTTTATGGTTGTTTGTGGATAGTATATCACAGCTTAATCCAGCTTTAAGTGAACTTGGTATAGAATAACTAATAAGCATAATATAGTTAATATAATTAAATAATTATATTATTAATAATTATATCATTTGTATTATAATTATAAAATCTTTAATCTTTAATACAATTTTTGTAGATAATGATCAAATCAAATACCAGATTGCATTATCTAAGGCTGGATTATTATTATCTAATTCTAAATTGAGACTATTAAAATTTTCTCTATCCATGCATATATATTCACCACGTATTGAAATGTATGCACAAATGGCAGCTGATAGAGGAGTGCAGTGTTCCACTTCTGTTGAAATTGATGGTGAACTTGTGTGTTCAATTGAAGAGTTAAAAAAAGTTTTACAACGAATAAGTGTTAGTTTTTGTTCAGACTTATGTAAATATCATCCATTAAAAAAAAAAATAAACAATCTTTTTTATAGGTTGAAGGTTCAAAACATTTGTGTGAAACATATCATATAGATCATCATCACCCTTCTTCTAAAAACAGAAGTAACATAGCGATACTGTATGGTGAATTAGGAACATCAGAATTTGCTTCTTATCATACAGTATTAAAACAATATGCTCAAGAAGGATCTATAGACTATGTTTTACGTCATTTTGTAAAAGTAATTTGTTTAATATACGTTGTAATTACAACTGCATGTTAGGTTGTAAGATGTAATCATGTTAACCAATAATTTATATATAGGAAAAGAGTGAACAGAAGGTTCGCCTATCTGGTTATGGTGTTGAACTTCATATGAAATCAACTGAATATAAAGCAGAAGACGATAGTGTAGTTAAAGATAAAAATGATATCAATAGAAATGAAGATGAGGAAGATATTTCAGAAATTGAAGGATTTGATTTTAAACGCCTTATGTAATTTTAATTTATTTTATTAGGATTTACTGTTTACTATTGATATTGATAAACTTTTAATTATTTAATTTAGTGAGTTATACCCTGATAGAAAACTAGATTTATTAAAATTCAGAACTCATTTATCTGAGGTTAGTGGTGAACTAGCCCCTCTTAAGGCTTGGCAATTTCAAGAATTGAGCCTACAAGCAGCACAGAGAATTGTGAGTGGTCCACCTCAAGATGCTGTTCAAACTTTTATTCATATTGCTCAGAATTTTCCAACTCAAGTAATGTTGAACAAAAATTTATTTCACTATTTAAAGTATAATTTTGATGTTAATTTATTTTAGGCTAGATCATTGGCGAATGTTAAAGTTAGCAAAGAACTAAGAGATGAAGTATCAAAAAATCAGGATAGTTTTTCAATGGGATTGAATTTACAACCTACTGATACAGTTTTATTATTAAATGGAATGTATTTTGATATAGACATCACAGATATGTCAACTATATTAGATTCAGCTACTCAAGAATTAAGTATAATGGAAGGGTTATATTCTATAGGTAAATTCTATTTTTTTTACTCCAGAAAAAATATTGAAATAGTTTATTTTTTATAGGCATTACAGACAAAAAAGCTATTTCTTCTATGTTGGCGTTGGATTTTGGAAGTGTTAAAGGAAAGTCTTATGCTGTAGATATTAGGGATTCTGCTATTCAATGGATAAATGACTTAGAAACTGATGCTACATATAAGAGGTGGCCCTCATCAGTTGATGATTTGCTTCGACCAACATTTCCTGGCATGTTACGAAGTATTCGACGTAACCTGTATAATCTTGTAATAGTTTGTAATCCAGCGTCTAAAAGTTCATGGCCTTTACTTAAACTAACTGACTCATTTTTAAACCATCAAAGTCCTTTACGAGTTGGGATTGTATTTAATGTTTCACCAAAGCCTGCTATAGGACTAAACGATGCTAGTGTAGCCATATTGAATGCTTACAATTATATTGTTGAGCAAACATCTAAACCATTGGCTGCATTTAATTTCATAACCAATATGTATACATCTATTAGTGAAGACAGAGATGTTATTGTTGATGACGTTTTAAATGAATTTAAGAAGCAGTACCCCAAAGCAATTATTGATGAAATATTTGGAGAAGACAGTGATTACGATACGGCCCAAATACTGGCAAAAGAGTATATCGCTAAAACAGGGTTTAGAAAATTACCTCAAGTATTACTTAATGGGGTTCCATTACAAGAAAAATCTTTAGTGGAAGAAGACTTTGAAGAAGCTGTTTTAGTAGAATTAGTTACTCAAACACAGACTTTACAAAAGGCTGTATACAAAAGAGAATTGACTGACACAGACAATGTTGTAGACTGGTTAATGACACAACCAAATGTAATGCCAAGGTAATTTACCAAAAAAAAAAATATTATTTACAATTAATTGTATGAAACTATATATATTTATCCACACAATAATTGTTATAGACTGAATTCACGTGTACTCAATACAGACTCAAGTAAAAATTTGCAATTATCTGATAAACATGAATTTGTTTTGAAGTCAATGAATTATATTACTTTTGCTAAGAAATCTAGTATTAATCCAATTACACACTGGATTGTTGGAGATTTTTCTAAACTATCTACTTTCAAATTGATCAAAAACACTTTTGAACATTTGGTAAGCAAATAATTTACAATATTCAATCTTCAAATCAAAATATAGTATTTATTAATTTATATAATATTAAGTAATAAGTTTTTTTGTTACATAATAATGTATAACGTATTACGTAACTTATAATATTTAAACATATTCTACTAACAATGACCTCTGAAGCTAAAAGTAAAAAAATAACATCATCTTAATGTGATATTTATTTTTCTATCAATATTCTCAATAAGATGTTATCTCTGCAGTCCGACATGTATGGGACTAGGACAGTGTTGGGTTATTGGAAAATCTGGCCTGGGTACTGGAAAATACATATAAAATAAATTCAAATTGTATGTCCATTCATGTATCAGTTAGAATTAAATATTTTCATTTTATAGATTATTATTATTAAGTATTAACATTACATACTACAATTGAAATTACAATAATTTAAATGCATAAGCTTTCTATCATCTAATTAATAAATGTAGGCTATTTTTCATCCTGGAGGTGACTTTTTGGTACAATGAACAAATGTACTGCGCAGTATTTTGAATTATTATAAATTATAACACTTTTATCAGTGCAAAATATAAATTTTAATGTTTTTCTATTATCTATACTGTCTGCAGTTTTTATAAGATCTTCAAATTTATTTCAATTAGCTTGTATATCCTATATGGTAGTACAACCAACACCATAAAATGTAGCATGATTATATAATTTTTCACCATTGTCAATTTTTTTATAATTTTGTATTTAGTTTATAAAGTGAATGTTGTATTAATGTTTTATTCCTGAAATCTCAATAATCTACCAGCATTACAAATCATTTGAAAAATACAGTGTCTAAAACTACACTAAACTCGTCCGATTCCGCGCATTCCCCACTACTTGGTATTGCCGATAGCTGTTCGTCAACAGTCGGCTGCGCTCAATGCTATACAGTGTATAGCGGTCGTGGAAATAGTGGGGGAAATGGGGCCTCGAAACGGTCTCCGCCGTCAGTCTGCATGCTCAAAACGGTAATACTCTCTCATGGGCCGGAGTATTTTACAGATTCTTTTATGTACTAAAGGTTTAGATTAGGCATTATTGAAAATTTAAAAAAGAAAACTATAATATAAATATAAATAATAATATTAATATATTTTTTAATAATTTTAAAGAATTGTGATTTTAAATATATTACTAATTTTATGGTAAAATGATTAAGTAGTTTTAAAAGATTATGTTATGGCCTAAATATGAAAGTTATCCCGTCATTCATTACTATTCTACAATAGCGATAACAATTGTAAGTTATTTTAATTTAAATGTTAGTCTTTTTTTCCATATTTTCTCTGTTTCTTGTAGTCTACTCTATAATCCATGTCAATTTTGCAAATTTAGGATATCTCATAATTGCATTTGTTTTAATTTTAACTTATTCTAATATTACATTTTTTTTTTTTTACAGAAATCTGATTCTGAATCGCGTATAGGTGTAATTCCAAATCCATCAAGTAACGATGGACATATAATCAAAATAAATAAAATAGTTTTTGAAGCTTTTAAACAGGAAGATAAATTGAATATATTAGTTAAGCATTTATCACAAGCAATTAATGTTAATAAAAATCATATTGAAGTCATAAATTCACTACCAGTAAGATTTATATTCTTTGATTATAGTAATCTAAAGTATTAATATTATATTTAATTTTGGGTAGGAAGAGATACATTTTGATGTATCAAAAATAGATATACAATTGTATAGAAATTTTGCTTTTGAAGCATTGAATTTTGAAAATGGACAATGCGGCGTAATTACAAATGGACGTATTTTGGGTCCATTTGATGAAGATGAAGATTTCTTAACTGATGATTTTGCTTTATTAGAACAACATACATTAAAGGGCAGTGTAAACAAAATTCTTAATATACTTAAAGAATCAGGTACGTTAAAACTTAAAAATATATCAATTACTTGAAATATAAACTTTTTAACTGTTCTGGGCATTAATAAGTTTAAAAGTAATATAGTTATTTTTTGTATTAAAACTTAATATCTGACATACTAAATTAAACATAATTTAAACTAGTTTATATTCTTTATAGATGTAATGGATATTACAAGTGATATGATAATGAAAGCAAGTGCCTTAATTAGTAGCCGTTCTCAAACTAAAAATCGACATTCTATACCCGATGTTTCTACTAAACACAGGTAAAATATCATAATATTCATGGCATTTTATAGCTTTATTATAATACACTAATACAGTATAACCCATACTTAGTAAAACTTAGTAGTACTTGGTAACTTTCATAAAAAATGTCAATTGTTTCAAACTTTTTTTTTTATGAAGTGTTATTAAATTAACTGCCAACAATGAAGATGAACCAGTTTTCGAAATCAATGTTATTGTTGATCCTGTGTCTAGAGGTGCTCAGAAGGTTGGATCTATTATTTCCGTATTATCACGAGTACTCAATGCTAACATAAATATATATTTTAATTGTGTTGATAAGAACAGTGATATGCCTGTTAAAAGGTAAGAATTAATATTGTATATTCTTTAATGTATATATTTTTATGCATTTTATATTTCAGTTTTTATCGTTTTGTGCTTGAACCTGAAGTCATTTTTGATAAATCTGGCCATTTGTCCCCTGATCCAATAGCAAAGTTTTCTAATATGCCCACTAGTCCATTATTAACACAAATACTTCATGTACCTGATAATTGGTTAGTTGAATCTATTGAATCTCCATACGATCTGGACAACATTCGACTCGAAGATGTTGAAATGGGCGTTTATAGGTTTGTAAGACTAATCATAACCGTTTAAGAGGACGTTACACAGACTGTTGTCTTCGTCTTACAAGTGCATAACATAACAAATTTATGCTCAAGAGAACGCGTTTAGCTCTATTAGTTTAAACATTTGAATGAATTTCGACCTATTATGAAACTTGATGGCAAGCACATTATTTGTGTTTGTATGTGGGTTTTTTACAATAGTTCAATTTCTTAACAAGTTATGCTCATATAATATAGCGTAAAATTTAAATGCTCATAACTCACTTATAAACTGAATTATCATAAAAAAAACTCACATATAAACACAGAAAATGTTCTTACCATCAAGTTTCATAATAGGTTGATTAACTTTAATTTTAAAACTAGCTAAGTTAAATGTGGTTTGCTGAGCGTAAATTTGTTTTATTATGCACTTGTAAGACGGAAACAACAAATATCTGTGTAGAGTCCTCTTAATGGTAAACTAACATTCATTATTTTATTTACTTTAATTAATTTAGTCGGTATGAATTGGAATATCTGCTGCTTGAGGGTCATTGTTATGATTCAGTCAACATGAATCCACCTCGTGGTCTTCAAATGACACTAGGAACAAAGTCAAATCCAGTAGTAGTAGATACAATTGTTATGGCCAACTTGGGTTATTTCCAAATGAAAGCTAACCCAGGGGCTTGGATGTTAAGACTTCGACAAGGCCCTTCAGCTGATATTTATGACATTATTTCTCATGAAGGATCAGACCGTTCTCCGAACAGTATGGATATCAAAGTACTGATCAGTTCATTTCGTTCTCATATAATTAAAGTCAAAGTTGCCAAAAAACCTGGCAAACAGAGTTTAAATGTCTTGGGTGATGATGATGCTGAAAACAAAGGTTTATGGAATTCAATTACCAGGTGAATAAAAATTAACATTAAGCTTCTTTACGTTTATTATTAGGATAATCTTTTTACGAGTTAGCTACTCATTTGTTTGTTACAAATTACATTGAACATTTTTTGTTTTTGAGCTTTTATAATTTTAATATATATTATTATGTTTTATGAGGTTAATTTAGCCCTAAATCTTATATTATATATTATAAATAGGACCGTCGAAACTTTTAGTATTTACCTAGTCTTTTGAAAATCCTTAACATAATCTAAGTAAGATTCAAATTTATTTTATACTTATATTAAGTTAAATATGTTTTGCACTTTCCTAAACATTTTTACTAAATCATTTATAAACTAAACAAAACATACTTTTCCATTTAAACTATAAAACTAACTAATTTTTCCTGAAATTCTAATTTTTTTTTTAGCTAAATTGCCTTTGATATTTTAGTATTTATGATTTCTATTAGTTCTAATATATTATATATTCTTAAATAGTTATTATGTTATATTATTATATTATCTAATATCTATTATACATTCTTTCGTAGTTCTTTCAGCTCGGGTTCACCTGATAAATCAACTGACGAAACTATCAACATATTTTCTGTTGCTTCAGGCCACTTATATGAAAGATTTTTAAGAATTATGATGTTGAGTGTGTTAAAAAATACTAAATCTCCAGTAAAATTCTGGTTTCTTAAAAATTATCTGTCTCCAACTGTTAAGGTATTTATATTTTATGTAATGAGTTTATAATTTTTGTTTTAATAATTAGTGTAATTAATGACTATTATGGATATATTTATTTTATTTCAGAACTTTCTTCCTATTATGGCCCAAGAGTATAAATTTCAATATGAACTAGTTGAATATAAATGGCCTCGTTGGCTCCATCAACAAACAGAAAAACAGAGAACTATATGGGGTTATAAAATATTGTTTTTGGACGTTCTTTTTCCTTTAGACGTTAAAAAAATTATATTTGTTGATGCTGATCAAGTAGTTCGAGCTGATATGAAAGAATTAGTCGACTTAGATTTAGGTGGTGCACCATATGCCTATACACCATTTTGTGAAAGCCGTAAAGAAATGGATGGCTTCAGGTTAGTTTTGTCTAAAAACAATATTTAACTTTATTTTAAAATGCACTTGTTTAAAGATTTTGGAAACAAGGCTACTGGAAAACTCATCTACAGGGTCGTCGTTATCATATCAGTGCATTGTATGTAGTAGATTTGAAACGCTTTAGAAAAGTAGCAGCTGGTGATAGATTACGAGGTCAATACCAAGCTCTTAGTCAAGATCCAAATAGTTTATCCAATTTAGATCAGGTTAGATAAATAATAGTAATAAAATAAAATATGACACTTTAATTGTTATATTTTTAAAGGATTTGCCAAATAACATGATTCACCAAGTTTCTATTAAAAGTTTGCCACAAGAATGGCTTTGGTGTGAAACATGGTGTGATGATGCATCCAAAAAATCAGCCAAAACTATTGATCTTGTAAGTATTAATATTTTAGTAAATCTTTCTTTTATAAATTTAAAAACTATTTTTAATGCATTGTTTCTTATTAAAATGATAGTGTAATAATCCATTAACTAAAGAAGCCAAGTTGACAGCAGCAATGAGAATTGTTAGTGAATGGAAAGATTATGATAATGAAATTAAAAGATTACAAATTAAGCAAAGTGAACATGAAGATGAAGTTTTCAATGTTGATACTCAATCAAAAGGTAACTGGTCCATGAAATTGTATGAGGATAAAACAAAAATGCTTAGTACTATCTATCTAATATAAGAGTAATTTCTGGTGGCAACTGATAATCGTCTGGTTTGGTCAGACCATTTCCGTTGTTAAATTGTTAAATCAGTTTTCATTATCTGCTTTTATTTCTGACAATTGGTCGTAGCTGAAAAGTTTCTTTGCCATGTAAGTGAACGCCATATCCGTATGTTATGCATTTGTAAGACGGAAACAGGGAATGAAGGTATGGTGTCTTCTTAATGTTTGAAAAATGCAAGCTAGGCGGTTGTTGTATCTTGTAATAATAAAGTTATACCCTTGAGAGCATCGTACTTGGCACGCATTAGCTGCAACCGTGTGCAAGTTACTTTTATATTAGATAAATTTTGGAAATTTTAATCATTATATTTATTTAATCGTTTTTTAAAATATATTATTTTTTCTTATTTCAGGACCAGAAGTACACACAGAATTATAATGGATTTATATTTGAAAACTGTTACATAGAATTCAAATGATCTCCAGTTTTATTATGATAATATGTCTATTTATTTTATATCTATTGAAACCAACTATTCATTGTTCCATCATTTTTACAACATTCGTTGATAACATTTTTGATTATATTATAATTTGTTTAGGAATAAAAAATTAAAAAATAAAGATATTAAATTTATTTTAATTGTGAAAAACTTTTTCCATTTTTATTTTTTGTGTTTATTTACCACATGGTTATAAAAAAACATAAAATATTCTTTCGCAAAATAAAATCTCAAATATATATATATGTATGAATTATTAAAATTAATTACAGATTTGCCTTTTTACTAGGCTAGTACAGTTTTGACAATTTACATAACAGCACCAATGGTATTTGCATTGACAGCGCTCCGTCTGTTCAATAGTTTGTGTAGTGTAGCCTCGGCCACAGCACATGGCTAGACAATTTTCAGTACCAATTGCTGTGGAGTTACACTTTCTAAGGAAAAAAAACACATTAATAACATATTAAATATGAGTAAATGCTTATAAATCTATAAAATTTCACACCTGCCGACTGTCCCATAACTGCCTACTCTCTGGTCATAATTACAATAATCTGAAGATTCGGTAATATATACTAATGAACTGTCTGTGTGTTTTGGAAGTCCAAATCGAATGACTTGAACCATTTCCACTTTCAACGGTGTTTTATTATATAGTTTCAACAATTTGATGCCCACCCCAATGAATTTGTTCGGCAGACCCCTCCAACACGTTTTCACGTTACACGATCCCGACATGCCGTGACACTTGCAATGGGTTTTCACACTTGACAAGACCACCTGAAAAAAAAAAAAATTAATTAAGAAAAGTTGTAGCAACATGATCCCCTTGCGAAACGGACCGCCGCGCCTGCATTCTTCTGCAGGTTCTCGTCCGACGCGTCGTGAGCGTGCGTATTGTTCCTACGACGCACGATTCATTATGCATTATTAACATTTATTGATTTATCTATAGGATACGATACAGTTGGTCATTTTTTTTATTCAATCTTATTTTACCAACATTGTTAGTTAACAAAAATGGTTGGTCCGTGCCACTCCACGCGTGGACATAAGTCAAAATGCTATGCCATTATCTCGCTCAAAACAGTGTATATTGACAATATCGACGTCCAAAGAAACACACACTAAGGTACACGATACGTCGATACATCTATTACCTATATAGGTAAGCGTACCGTTAATGTTTTCATCACTATTCACTTTATAGTATTCAAATAGCTATAACTATACCTACTTATATTTTGAAATTTAATTTTTATTTTTTGAACCAATTTTCGTCCGATAGAAAATATACAGTAAAACGAATTAACTGTAGATTGATAAAGGTCGAAGTCGTATAGATATATTTTTGTATACCATATACCTACCTATTTTAAAATTGAGATTTCGAACATTTACCTATTAGATTCAAGACTACTCAACTATACATTTGCCTAAAGTATTACGTAGATATAGAATTAGATCTGTACTTTATCTGTTACAGGCTGCAGTAGATCTCTTGTCAGTACAAAATCTCGGGGAGTTGGGTGCATACTATAAATAAGTGGTGGTTGAATGGGTAGGTACCTATGAAATATAGTCAGTTGCGTGAAAAACAGACTTTTTAAGGTTTTCCTTAGTAGAAAATAAAAGTGGATTGATATATATTATGTGATATCACATTAGAAATTAAATATTTATATCCTTTTGCACTCAAGAATTAATTAATAACTTTTTTTAATTTTAAAATGTTCTCTTCTAATGACTAATGTATTTTATTCAAATCTATAGTATAATAAGTACAACCTCGCAGTGTGAAATTCATAATATTATGATTGTTGCTATCCATAAATTTATAATATATTAGGTTGTATTACATGTAAAAATTGTATTAAAAAATGTTCTTTTTTCGAAACCTGAGAAAAATGCATGTGTGAGCTACCTATAAGAGTTGACAAAATAAGGTATAAATTGTAAACATCCTCCAAGTTTCAAGTAATCCACTACCCAGTTGCGTATTTAAGATTTTGCTGCTTTGGGTACACATTTTTTTTAACGCCTCCCCCCCCCCCCCCGATTTTTTTTTAGTGGCAATTTTTCTCACCCATAAAAAAACTTACAACACATGTGATATGGTAATCATATCATGCAGTATATAAATCTATTCAGTGCCTCAGAATCTTGAATATGGTAGGTACTCTCAGTAGCAACGAATAACGAAATAATCAAAGCAATAATTGTAAAATGAATTAATTTTTTTATCTATTTATAAAATTGTGAACATATTAAAAATTAATTTTTCTTGAAAAAGACATCGATAATGGCCGCATAATGAAATATGGCCTTATGGCTTATTGCATTAAAGTCATGGTTAAAATCAATATCAATAATTATAGAAAACGACCAAATCGTATATTTGTATCTACAGTTATTTTTTTGAGTTACACCTTACAATCAAAATCAATTGTGTCAAAAAATTGTGTCTTGCTTGAAAATTACCGTTTTTCCATAATTTGTTTTTATTTTTCTCGTCGCTTTTGAAAAATACTGGAATATTCTTTAAATTACCAACTAGACAAAGTTGGACATTAACTAGTTAGTTTATTTTTTAATCAACTTATGAACTTAACAAGTTTAATTTGCAGTTGAAATAACTTAGCTTTTCTCAGTTGATTTTAAAAAAATCCATCAAGTTAAAAATATTTTGAAATTTTTCGTTTATACGTAAATATTACTATATCAGTATAAAATAAAAATAATCCAATACAAAAACACAAACATTTCAATTCTTTTTCTTGATAACATAATTTTGTGTATATTAATATATTTTATCGAGTTATAAATTATATATTATGCAAGCTGAAATTATAAATGTTTTTAATAAAATCAATAATTTTAAATTACAAATTGACAATTGTTATGTTTTAATGTTATAATATAACTTATAATATATATGAAGGTCATGTACTGATCTTCACGTATTATGACATTCAATTGCTATACGATATAAAAAAAATGTATTTGTTAAATTTTTAATTTGAGATGAGTATAGTTTAAATTATATAGTAAATAATAGTAGGTAGGTACCTAAAGTAAAAGTAAAAGGGTATACAGTGTACATTATTATAAAAGTTAAATAAAATTGTTTTTTATAATTTATAAATTAGAAACTAGAAACACAAATTCATTCTTTATGTGATTAACTCACTAATTTAAAAAAAATAGATTTACTTTTTTTAAACTGAGTTAAGTTAATATTTTTTTCTATATTAACGTTTAACTCTTCGAGTTAAATTTATAATTTGTAAACTGTTCACTTTTAACTTATAGATCTTGTGTCCTCTTAACTTAACTTAACTTAAGTTAATTATTTCATTAACTTTCCCTGCACCTTTGCAACTAGATTCATTTTGGCACTAGAAAAGAAAGATACTGAAGTTGAAAATCGAAGCATTATTTCAACTACCTATTTATCGTGTATATAGATATTAGACACACACACGCAAAAAAAAATCATCCCACATTATTGTGAAATCATTGTCTTCATCGTTCCGCTCAGAAACAAATAATATTATGTATGAAATATAATAATAATATTATTGTCATCAGTACCTAATTGTTTATTATTAGAAAAGTAGGTATGTTAATATTGGTAAATAGTTCGGTAGTTAATAAAATTATCAATGCAATACCTAAATCTATCTTATAATAATAATATCTTAAAATATTAATTGTTTTTATACAAAAATACTGTATCTGGTAAGTTTAAGTTTTTAAAAAGTAGGTACTTAATCAAACTTACAAGACATTTTCGAATACAACTTGTTAAAGGTACTTATATGTAGTTAAAGATAACTTGCAAAATTACTGTAGTCTGTGAGGCGTGAGCTATTAAATATTAAAAACGCTCTCATGTACAATAATATTATACCATTTTTAATATACGGCCCTCTTGTACTGTCAGTACGATATGCTACAAGTAATGTTTAGTTTAGGCACCGAACAATAGATTTAGGTAGGTATCCGACGACAAACCTATATGAGTGTGTATCATCAGATTTGGAGATTGATTGCATAGAATGGCTTTGTTTATATTTAAATATTAATTGAACGTCTTGTTGAAATTGATTTGCCTAACTGTCTATAAACCATTGTAAATCTTTTCAAAATAAAAAAAGTTCCCACAAAAATTTGCTGTCCCCCAAAAAAATGCTGCCTGGGGAAATTTCACTCAACCCCCCCCCCTCCCCCCTAAATACACCAATGAAGTAATCTATTGATATAACTGTAATTGAAAACGACACAGTAGTTGTTTGAGACTATTAATTTCGGATGAACCAACATCCAAGTTGGATAACCCGACTTTTCCCGTGAAGGAATGAAAGAATACAAAATATAGGCAGAGGCGTAACTATAAACGTGACGATTTTATGGATGTTTTTACCTCATCTGCCCGAGTAACCAATGGCAACCACTTACATACAAAAAAAAAATACTAATTTATACTAATTATTTCTCCTGTAAAATTTCCATCGTAAATCTCAAAATCCCAGTTTGACCTCCTTCCCGGGCTGGACCTATACTGGGTCCAGTTTTGAATCTAAATCATCCAGCGATCAAACCACTCAAACACACAAACAATTTCATCAAAATCGGTCCAGGCGTTTAGGAGGAGTTCAAATAGGTGAAAAAGTACAGAAGAGTTATATTAGGTACTTATAAATATAAATAAAGGTAATATAATATAATATAGGTACTATACATATTTTTTTTTTTTTTAAAGGGACGGCGGCTATTGGGTCTGCTTTAACCTAACCTTCGGCATCTCCTGTCATCTAGGCCACCAATAATTTGTATTATAAATTACGTAATTTAAAACAGAAAGGTACCTATAACCTTTTTGAGCATCTCTTGACAACATTGTCTGGATTCTCGCCTGGCGCCACTACCTATGTATAGGTACCTAGTCACCTAGGTATAAGGTTTCATGTACAATGTACAAAGTATTTAGAGTCTTACTTTTCGCCCTATTTTGTAATTGTGTTCGTCGACTATAGACATAGCTCTCTGTTCGCGCCGTACTGCATCTTCGTTGGCGTTGGCCGACAAGTCTTCGTCGCCGTCACCATTGTATTCGCCCGACGCCAAAGGAATTTCGTTCTTCACGAACTGTCTGGCGAACTTGGCGCCCCATCGGACGTTGTCGTCGCATCCACTCCACTTAAATGTGCCGTCCGTGTCTTCCGGGTGGGTACCGCACCCACAGCTCGGCAACATTCCGGACGCGCAGTCCCTGGTCATGGTGTACGTCAGCGCGGCCGAGCTGAGCGCGTACACGAACGACTGTTCTTTCGTGCCTGCAACAGTGTATTAGATTATAAATTATTGTGTGACACGCAAGGCCGGATAAGGGGGGTCTAGCCGGGCTGGAAGCCCCAGGGCCCTCTCAAGTACCAAAATGAAAGGGGCCCAAACAATTTTAAGCTGATACCTACACATTTTTAGTGATTTTAAAGAAGAGTTTTTCAATATTTTAAAAACCATTTTTTTTATCGACAAAAACAACTAAGTAGTTAATACCTACAAAAGCACTATGGTAGAAAAGACGCATTTTACTGTTATTTAATATTTTCATTGATATTAATAATGTTATTTATATAAGGAGTGAGCTTTTTCTAAATTAACTAGAGTAAAAAAAAAGTATATAACCATTCAAATCCAAGAAAACTTAGACATACAAATGATTTTATATTCTGAGAATGATTTGTTAAAATCATTAGACTGCTTAAACGAAGTACTAAGAGAGTTGGCTTCAAGTGAAGCAAGAAAAACAAATTTATTTGATAAAATGGTTTTTGTTTTATATATTAACTTTTGTTTGATATTTGTTGTAAATAAGTACGTATACTGTTAATAAATTTAAAAGTTATTATGAAAATTTGAATTTAAATTAATGAAATATGAAGTATAACTTGATAACAATTTATATTATATAGTATGGTTAAGAGGGTGAGTAGGACAGTCGAGTGCTCTCGACTGGTGGACAGCAGGAGCAGTCTTCACTCTTCCGTATCGCTCGTCTCGGACGGTCGATGCGCACCGTGTTCTGTATTCTTTCCCTATGTGTCTATTGTATTTTTTTGAATTAAGCAATAAAGTATTACAGTTTGATTAATTTGTTTTGTAAATCGTTAACAAACTTTTATTATACTACAATAAAATGAGTAGCTTTATAGACATAAATTACATTTACCTATTAATTTCATAAATTGCAATTGTCAAATTGTGAAATAGTTAGAAAAATGTATGTTCCTGCAAGCGTAGTGAATGGCTTTGTAAAGCATGTTTTGTCAAAAGGGCCCATATGAAATTTCAGCACGGGGGCCCAATAGGTTCTTAATTTAGCTTTGACTGACGTGACACCGAGCCTACATGTTTTCGTCCGAATTCGACCTTTTGGTTTTCACCCAAAGTAATATTATTATAATAATATCTTTATATATAAAAATGAGTGTACATTTTGAATACATTTTATAACTCAAGATCCACTGAACCGATAAAAATTTCAGGGCATATTAAGATTGATATGTAGATAGTTTCTGTGAAGTTTGTACGCTGTGCGATAAGTGGTTCCGGAGTTATGGCCTTTTAAGTGCACACCTGGCGACATGGCTATATTTATTTTTGTATATATTTAAGTGCAAACCATGGAAACCATGGAAATTAATTGATTTGTTTTTTTTTTCGTTTTTTTCTACAGTTTTA
>NC_042494.1:55896480-55898230 GCF_005508785.2 Acyrthosiphon pisum
CATCAAATCGTGCGCCACATTCGATTTCATTATCGCATTGCGCAGTAAATATATCGTACAGCTGCACATACACCTGGCGACATAGCCAAAAACAACAAGTTAAGTTGCGAATTAAAATAATAATAGTGTATTGTATATTACTTGGTTACGGGCACCTTTGTTGATTTGTATTGTTATTTTTTGTCAATATATTATATATTATAATATTTTCTAACTATATAAAATAAATGTGAAATGAAGATCTTTGTACAGGGTCAACTCTAGAACTACTTATCAGATCTTCTTGATTTTTTTTTTAAACGAAAGAGTATATTACGTAGAAGGTTATTATGAAACAAAATTTTAGGAAAATCCACCGGAAAAGTAGGAAATCTGGATGTCAAAAATATAACGGTGACGCAACAGGTTACGTTACAATTTCCCTGGAGTTTTCCTAGATGTTGCGCAGGCGTTTGACCGCGTGTGGCACGATGGTCTGCTTTGTAAGTTAAAAAAACTCCCAGCACCTTACTATTTGTTAATCCGCTCTTATCTTCTTAACCGAACATTTTCAGTTAGGCAAGGCACATCAACATCTCCATATTTTCCAGTATTTGCTGGAGTCCCGCAAGGTAGCGATCTCTCCCCTGACCTGTTTAATATATATACATCTGACTTTCCCACAATAGCTAACACAATTATCGCAACCTATGCAGATGATACAGCCATTCTTAATTCCGACACAGATCCTCAGACAGCTTCTTCTGCTCTTCAAAACCACCTCGATTTAATAAGTATCTGGGCAACATCATGGCAAGTCAAAATAAACCCCGAAAAATCATTTCATGTCCCATTCACACTCAGAAAAAAAAACTCCCCTCCCCTTCAACTACAAGGTGTCGATATTCCCATCACACCGAAGGTAAAATATCTATGGATCATAATCGACAAACGACTAACTTGGGACCCACACCTTAAATCTAAACGAAAATTACTAAATTATCGCCTACACTTACTTCGCCCAATACTTAAATCCAAACTTTCAATAAATTCAAAACTAACAATATACAAATCTTTTTTAAGACCCATATGGACCTATGGCTCTCAAATTTGGAGTACCACCAAACCATCCCAACTACAAACCATCCAAGCATTCCAGTCCATATCTCTCCGTCTCATAACAT
Organism: Acyrthosiphon pisum; assembly: GCF_005508785.2. Taxonomy (NCBI): domain Eukaryota; kingdom Metazoa; phylum Arthropoda; class Insecta; order Hemiptera; family Aphididae; genus Acyrthosiphon; species Acyrthosiphon pisum. The sequence goes on from NC_042494.1 coordinate 55,897,644, forward strand.
CTGCCCCATGGTACGTAACAAATAATACACTTCACAAGGACATGAAAATACAAACTGTTGAACAACTAACCAAACAATACTGTACTAAATTTCAAAAAAATACATCTACATCAAAATCCTCTTATCTCCCACCTATCATCGCGTACACTTCCCGACAATCCCCCCGCGCCTAAAAAGACGCTGGTGTAAAGACGCTTCTATGATTAAAAAAAAAAATCAATAAATTATGTTTAATTTAATTTAAATCTGAAGGGTTCTATCACTGGATGGCCTCCCTTATCCTGACATTCTTATTATATTATACTATTGTTGTACATACCACATTTACTTATTGTGTTTTTCTATATAGATTGTAAATTTTCGAAAAAAAAAAAAGGTTAGAATTTTGTATTAATTGATTATATTAATCCACCATAGGTAGAATACGACAAACTTGATATAACTTTGGTACTTAAGAGTTAAATCATACACTTATGTATAAGCTAGGGGTCCGTGATCTACCGCAGGTAGATTGCCTACCTGATAATATACTACTGCGAATCGGAATTTCTATTCCGGGCAACGAAAAAGTTAAGATTAATTTTAAA
>NC_042494.1:55898330-55898844 GCF_005508785.2 Acyrthosiphon pisum
CACCATACACCGATTATTAAATAACGAATTGAACAAAGTTTAAGTCATATAGAGTTGGTCCATTTAACGGGCAACGAAGTGCACATATTCAGCTTGTTATATTATATTATTCATCGTAAACAAAAAAAAAAAGGTGGGTAAGTGGATTTCGCTCTGCTGTACAATAGGTTACAAGTGGGTCACTGTATAATGGATGGTATGAAATTTGAATTCAATGATATAATATCATTGTATAAGAAAAAGGATTCTGAGCGGAGACGGTATGTCAGTCTAGGTATAAGACATAATATTATATTATAGTCTATAGTATTTAAAAAAAATTGACCTATAATAGGTACCTATAATAAATTCCAAATTAATCATATCATAATATCTATTAGGTACTTATAACGCCTTATACATCAACAAAAAAACTGTGCTACTATCATAGATATATAAATAGTATACTTTAGAAGTTACAAGTACCCACGAATAATATTATACAATCACAACAAAATAACTAAAATAGTTACCC
>NC_042494.1:55898894-55899083 GCF_005508785.2 Acyrthosiphon pisum
TTCAAAATATTTTGATTTGTTTTGAGCTGTTTCCGGACAATTTCAGTTTCCATTTTTTTTTAGTTTTTTTTCTAAAAATATCAATAAAATTAAATCTAAGATTTTAAAATGTAATACAAGATTCCTTATAAGATTATCTACTTTTATCAAACAATAAATTTCTATAAGAAAGTCAAATTAAATTTTTAT
>NC_042494.1:55899183-55900293 GCF_005508785.2 Acyrthosiphon pisum
CCCCCTTGGAAAGTTTATAAATTTATTTCAAATATTTAAAACTACTAATATATCTTATATATTTTTAAAAACATTTTTATCAATAATAGTAATTAAATATATTTATTTTTTTTGGATGTTTGTGTTGTGATCGGTTATAAGTAAGGTATTTTGTGTATCGTCTATGACTTTGAAATATCAGTCAAACGGTTAGCAAACCGTCAAAAACACCGTTCTAACTATATAATATCAAGTGATGATCCTGAAGATTATTATCGGGTCTCTATATGTATCCCTTTCATCGAATCTTTTATATATCAATTAAATGAAAGATTCTTGGCTCACCAAAATATTTTCAAAGGTATAAGTATCGAAAACTATATCAATGATTAACTTCTTATATATTTTAATTCTAAACAATCAAAACAATATTTCAGGTTTTCGGTGTTTGTTTGATGACACTAATTCGGATTATACAGATCTTGAGACTCTGGTTTCTTTTTATCTACCACAAATTGATCTGACTACAGCAATCTGTGAGCTACAAATTTGGAAACAAAAGGGCAAGTGTGTAGCAGTTGGTAGTGATGAAGTGATTACATCAAATGCATTGTGATCCTATCATTTTCCCAAATATATTTACACTGTTAAACATTTTGTGCACACTGCCAGTGTCTACTGCCAGTGTCTACTGCCACGCCTGAAAGAACTTTTTCTAGTTTGAAAAGAGTAAAGACCTATCTTAGAAATAGCATGAAAGAAGTATGTTATAATAATATATATTTATTTTCATTTTATTAATTAAACACTACTCTAAATAGGATCGTTTAAATGGATTGGTGCTCTTAAGCTACTATCGAAATTATATAAAATTTATAACAATAATATTAAATTTTATAAAATTTAAAACAAAATAATATCGAAACAATTAATAAAATTGAATTAAAACAGATAGATATCTTCAATGAACTTTGGAATATTAGTTATAAAACAGCAATTGGTCCTGATGAAATTTCGCCTTTATTTTTAAAGAAGTGTGCATTCATACTCACTCCAGCTATAACCTCTTTATTTAATAAGTCATTGTTATCAGGTATCTTTCCAGAACAATGGAAATCCTCATATATAACC
>NC_042494.1:55900393-55913177 GCF_005508785.2 Acyrthosiphon pisum
ATAATAGTCATACGAAACACAATTGTATTACCGTAGTACTGTAGTAGTAATTACCGTAAAACGATGTGAATAATACCTAAAGAGAATCGACTATTCGAGGTATGAATTGGCGATTGCTTAAGATTAATGATTAATCTAAATGTTTTGAAAATATCACTGTGTATATATATATATTACTAGCTGATCCCGTGCACTTCGTTTCCCGGCAACCAATAATTATTATTATAATAGCTTCAAAACCCATGGCAACCATTTAAAAACAAAAATTTCCATCGGAAATCTCAAAATTCCTGTTTGAGCACCTCCCGGGGTTGGTTCTCTCCCTTTTTAAATTAGCCTATCTTCTGCTCAGAGGTATAATTTATCTATATATATATATATAAATATCTGATCCCGTTCACTTCGTTGCCCATTAAAATTGCCAACTCTATATGAATAATATTTCTACATATCACCATGGCAACCATTTATATATAAAACATTTTATCGGAAATTTCAAAATAATATATAATTGGTTGCCATGGTAATATGAAGACACATACGGACGGAAATCTCTAAATAATATATAAATGGTTGCCATGGTAACATGCAATGGACACACACACACTGACACACATACATTAATTTATATATATATATAATATGTATAGTATAAAATGTAAGTAAAAGCTTTAAGTCCCCACGAATAAAGTTGTTGAACCACGACCAAATAATTGAAATTGTTATTCATAATAATTTCGTATAAATTACTGAACTTAAATATATGTCCATAAAAAAAAAAATATTTGAAAAAGTCTATATTAATATTTTAAAGAGTCAAAATATTTTGAAAATTATACCATGTAGGTAAAAAAAATGCTTATTTAAACATTATGTGGAAATTAAAAGTGCCTAGAGGTTATTCGTTTTTGAATTACCAACCACAAAATATTTTTTTTTTTTTTTAAATTTTTTATTAGAGAATATACAATCTATACCCATAGGCATAATGAGAATTATGTATTAAACATCACACATCGTATATACGATGCCTTCGTTCTATAAAATAGTACCTATGTGTAACTCGGGTGTTAAATTGGGAATTAGCGAGTAGTGTGCGTGCATGCTATTTTAGATTCTGAGTGGAACGATGAATGTATTGATTTTACAATGATGATGTGTGTTTTTTTATTTTTTTTTTTATTTTTGTGTCTGTCATCACGTTTTAGGACAGTAAAAGTGCTTGGATTTTCTTCAACAGTACCTTTTCTGATAGGAAAGTGAATCTAGTTGGTACTTTGGAGGGTCAAAAGTAAAATTTTTTCAATAGTTTTCAAAAGCGCCGTGAAAAACAAAAGAAAAATTAAGGAAAAACGGGAATTTTTACGCAAAATCTGTTTTCGAGAAAATCGATTTTGGTTTTTGGTGTAACCTTAAAAAAAATGACCGTAGATATATGAAATTTTGACTGAATGTTTATCTTAGCATTTTCAAAATATTTTGATTTATTTTGAGCTCTTTACGGACATTTTCATTTTCCATTTTTTTTTAGTTTTTTTTCTAAAAATATCAATAAAATTTTATTTGTTGGATAAAAAAGCTTGAAAATTTAATAGAAGGCTCCTAGTATATTGTTTCAAAGGCAAATGAAAAATATAAAAAATCGTTAGTCACAGTTTTTTTTTATAAGCATTTAAAGTTCAAAAAATGACAAAATATGGAAAAATCACGAAAATTTGCAAATTATTTCGAGTTAGAAATTCATAAAAATTTTTCTTTTTAAATCTAAGATATGAAAATGTAATACAAGATTCCTTATAAGATTATCTACCTTTATCAAACAAAAAATATCTATAAGAAAGTCAAATTAAATTTTTATGATCGTTTGAAATTCAAATTTTTACTAGCATTTCCTATACACCATACAATTTTGAAAATATTTTGACTCTTTTTGAGCTGTTTACGGACATTTTCAGTTTTAAATTTTTTTAGTTTTTTTTTCTATAAATATCAATAAAGTTTTATCTGTTGGGCCAAAAAGTGTATAAATTTAATACAAAGTTCCTGATATATTGTTACAATATCAGTTGAAAAATATTAAAAATACATAGGCACAATTTTTTTTTATAAGCATCTGAAGTTAAAATGTTGACAAGATTTATCAAATTTAAAATTGAATAATTATTTTGTAGTTAAAAATGTATAAGATGTTCAACTTTTATATCTAAGGATTGAAAATTTAAAACAAGATTCCACGTAAATATTTAATTATGTTGCCAAAAATTCTAAGAAATACATAAGCACAGTTTATTTTTATAGTCATTTTAAGTTCAAATTTGGACGAAATTACATATTAAAAAACCTGGAATAAATATTTTATTTATTTTGTTGTGATTGTAATGATTGTATAATATTATTTGTGGGAACTTGAAACTTCTGAAGTATACTATTATATATCTATGATAGTACCACGGTTTGTTGTTGATGTATAACGTGTTACCTGATGGATATTGTGATATGATTAATTTGGAATTTATTATTAATACCTATTATAGGTCAATTTTTTTTTAATACTATAGATAAGTATACCTACCTATAATAGGTATGTCTAATACTTAGACTGAAAAACCGTCTCCGTTCAGAATCGTTTTTCTTATACAGTGATATTATATCATTGAATTCAAATTTAATACTATCCATTATACAGTGACCCACTTGTAACCTACTGTACAGCAGAGTGACATCCACTTACCCACCTTTTTTCATTTAAAAATATTGCTTATCGAATACATTTATGCGGAAAGGGAAGAAGTGATTTAGGTAATCTAATCAAAAATATGTCAACAATTTTATCTAGGTATTATCTACGTTTTATAGGAGAGGTAGTTTTACATTTTCCCAGTAATTTTCCGTAAACGAGCGTAAGAACTAAAAATAAAACTAATAAGCTGTCATCCGAGTGTCGAGGCTTAGTTAAAAAAATTCCTATTTTTATTATTATTAAATATTATTGCTTTCAAATTTAATATAATAATATCACAACATATACAACTAACCTGTGACGATATGATCAAAACGAGATGATAACACCTGTAACTTTTTAAATTTTGTATACGAATAATAATATAATCACTATCCGCCTATTTCTCTCGTGTTATTAGATTTGCCGTGCTACCGAGTTTGAAACGAGTTAATTCCGTGTCACGTGCCATGGCGTGAACTACCTATCTATAGCCTATAGGTACTTATCTTCAGATATATTATACCATATGTATAGTAAGCACATTATACGTAATAATATGTTTATTTGTATACCTATAATAAATATAATATTTATATATATACTATATGTCTATATAGTATTAATACATTAATAAATGTATACATAAATTGATAAATACGCATAATATAGGTAATATACATTATACATATTACAATATTATTTCTATATTAGTTTATTACGAATAGTGAGTGTACACTGCAGCACACTGTACAAGACGTGTCCCACCTCGTTGCAATATAATATATATATATATAGGTTACCACTTACCCGTCGATGATTTTTCAATATAATATTTTTTAAAACTATTATTATCACTTTTATCAGCATTTATAATAGATGGCCACATTTACTATTTACAATTATTTGTATTAAACTAAAACCCAAGCCGCGTAATAGTAGTAAAACATAACCTATGTGGTTATGTATAATATAATATCTTGCCTGCAGTATAAGTCATAATTAATGAAATATGAACTTTCACTTCAAGGCCTGAATATTGGGACCTATTGAAACTAGATTAAACCATAACATTAACACAAAATAATTTATAAAAAAAACTATATTTATATTAAATTTATTATTGTGATAGTAATTTGTATCTAAAATAGTTAATTATCCTATTTTAACTTAAATAGTGGATTACTTGTTGTCATATATTATAATATAGTCTCAAATCTACAGTGTATAATCTCAAATCAGATCCAGGGAGGTATAATTGGCACAGGAAGGTGACTGGTGAATGAGGTTCGCGGTCTGAGAAATGTCTTTAACAATAAAAATTTTTTCAAAAAAATTATAAGTTATACTATTTTTTATCATGATAATTTTTTTTTTTGAATGACAATATTACACGTTTTCAATTTAATTTTATATATTTCGAAGCTAAATATTTTTAGTTCCAGTTTTTCGATGTATACAAATCAAATTTTTGAAGAAGTAGGTACCTATAGTTAAGATAAACATCATATGGAAGTGACTTTATGATGGTGCATAATAATGAAATTTAAACTAACGATAAACTATTACCACATTTATTAATAATAATAAGATAATGATATTATATGTTTATCTAATCTTGGTTAAAACCATAGGCGTTAATCCATTACAATTTCAGGGGGGGGGCTAACATTTTTAACATAATTACGAGTGGGGGGGGGGGGGCTTTGATCCTACACAACTAAAAACTGTATATTTTTTGGGGGGATAATAGGATGTTTGGGGGCTAAGCCTCTTTAGCATCCCTGCGATTTGCGCCTATGGTTAAAACCACGGACTGAGATATATCTTAGTCCTTGGTTAAAACACGTGATTTTGTGGCCAATTCAATAAAGTATGGTCAATATTGTACAATATTATGTTTTTTTAAGTTTTAAGTTTACTGCAGTGCTGTATAGTTTAATACAATTTTATATTTTTTCATGGTCAAGGAGGGGGGATGAACTCCCTTAGCCACCCCTTGGGTATGCCACTACTATAATATGTACATTCTAAGTACATATTATGTTAAGGAAATGATTTGGGCAGCTGCGAATAAATATATATAGCCATATAGGTATAAACGGTCAAGACGGATTAAAATTAACAACAAAACCTGTCAAATCGTTAAAATTTCACGATCAAAATCAGTTTATCGTCTTATTTTCTCATTCGGTTTATACGATTTAAAATAGTTAAATATTTTAAACTATATAAATGTTTATTTTATAGTATGTAATAATATGTATATTTATTTTATTGTTGAATATTAACATTTCGTTCGCGTGTCTCGATGATTATCTTTTAAAAAAATCGTAGGTATGTACCAACTATAATACCAATGTCCAAGACATAAACCGCGTATGTCAATCGATTTTAAATATGTATACTAAATATAAATTATAATAATGTATACTCAAATTTTCTACAGTTTGGTTTAAAACAATTTCGAAATTTATAATAGTTTTCCTTGAATCATATTCATATATCGTGCCGACGGCGGTTACATTATAGCTAAACTTGTATAATAATATAATATAATATCGTCACCGTTATATGCACTTTCGTAACCATTAATCATATGTAATGATAGTTAGGTATAGGCACACATCAGACATCTCCAGTACATCACACTAGAGTACTATACCGATACGATCTCGTGCCTGTACCCGTGTGGCTTGTATGTAGGTACCTACTAGACATATTTTTTTTGTCAACTCTGTAAACAATAAACTTCATTTGTTCCACCTATACATAACATGGACCTATAAAATCAAGACAAATATTGGTCGGAATTTTACGTAGGTACCAAACGTGTATTATTCTAAAATGAAAACGAAATATTAAATTACACAGCAATGACTGCATGGCTAGGAATAATGGACTGTAATCAGAGTAAGACACGCTGTGGTGTTCAAGTCAATATGTTTATTTCTAACGAGAGTGATATAACGCGAGAATTAGGTAAGTAGATATTAACCATAGCCCATAGGTACCTATATATTTATATATTCTATAAAGGTAGGTAGGTACCAACTAACCATAGGGCCTATATATATAGGCTAAAGATATTTATCGGAGCTAAAATCAAAAATGAATAGAAGTTTGAACTACCTACCTATTAATCTATATAGGCTATATAGTATATACTAAACAGTAGGTATACATGTCATGCGTATCAATATATGTGTTACATCCGTAGTAATATGTCTATATAACCAAATCCTGTATATTATATATAAAATATGAGTGACTCGAGATCTACTTAACGAACGCCTAACCGGTCCAAGTCCGCAGGACGATTGAATAATAAATATATTAGGACGTATGTGTAATAACCTATATCTGTATATTATACTGTTGTACGTGAATGAGAGGTACATACTACCTACCACCACGCACAGTATATAAACCCCGAAAACCGGCATACGCATATTTATTAGCCATCAATGTATATTTTCACCCCGAGTGTCCAATTAGGTAATTTATGTTTAGGTGGTACGCCATATATTATAAACATTATTGTATGGGGTAAACTCTATACGATGCCAAAAAAACAAAAAAAAAACCTTTTTCTAATTACTTCCCCAATTAAATTTTATTTGTTAGGTATTTTGTAAGACCACCGCCGCCGTTTTGTTGCATTAGATATTATATGTATGTAATATATTTAATATTATACATAGGTATCTTATTAGCCATCTTATTATAATACTTATCTTATATCTTTTGTCATCGATCTCTCCGAACGATTTCCAGTGAACAATTATCTCTATGTGAATACACTGGCTTAATATGTATTCTATAATAATATACCTACATTATATTATATTATATTATTATACGTTAATCCAACCATGCGACGAAAAAAAACTATCATAACATTTAAATTTTACCATTTTTACCTCCCGCGGTGTTTAAATTAATATATAATATAGGTACTAATATATTTTTTAAGTTATGCTATTGCAGATTATTGATAATTTAAGTAGGTACATATTATGTCTTGGGGCAAATATACACGTATCTGTACAGAATGATTATTTTGACATTAAGCACTCGTCTTTTTGGAAAGTATTAATGTTTTTAAAAATATTATTTTACATAATCTGTAGTCATTGCAAAAGAACATTAAAAATGTATATTATAATTTTTAATATTTAGTATTGCTCATTACAACATCATCTTAAATTTTACTTTTTAGGATGACAACATACATTTTACAACTTGTGTTCTGAAGTGGAATATTTTTCTAAAAATTTGTTTGCATAAAAATCGTATTTTGAACTAGTGAGCAGTGTCCAGTATAGGACATTTAATTATAAAATGTTTTTTTTCAAAACTATTGTTTTGTCATGATAAAAAATTAAGTAAAAAAATATTTTCAAAAAGTTAATACTTTTCGTTTGCATGAAGTTAAAATAATCACTTCTTTTATTTTTAATATGTAGGTGTAAATTTATAATACCTAGGTACATTAGTATTTTATTTACTATTTAGTATGAACTTATTATCCTAACTTGTTCGAGCAATTATGCAGCCATGCCAGTGGTAGAATTAATTATGAATTAAGAACTAATAAGAAGTTCTTATTAAGTATTAACTATAATGTAGGTATAGGTACAATATTCATCTATACCTAAATAATTAATATAAAAAAGTAAAGTATTAAACACTATACTAAAATTAATTTTTTTAAAGTTTCTACTTAGTACTTAAGTGCCATTATAATTTATATGTCTAATATGATATTTTGTCTGTCAGCGGTTATTGAAAAATGTATTTACAAGTGGAGCTGTCGGAGCTGATGTGTTGAGATTACAGTTTTTTTTTTAAGTTCTCATTGGGTTAGGTCGTGTAATACCTTTAGCGTGTAATATGTTGTTATTTATTCATGTTTGGAATTAATTTCAATTGATAAACTATATTAGGTAGGTACCTACTTAAAAATATATGTGACCGTGAGTGCGCGATTAAAATATAGCTTTTAGCTATACACTGAAAGAAACAGACAGCAAAACATATTGAAACAGTACGCGTAAACGCACCTACCTTTAAATTATGTGTAAAAAACAAGACTCATACAGTAGTCTGTAGTAATGTATTACTATTAACTATTAAATATTAACTAAATTGATTCGGGTGGGTAGTGCCGTAGTGGACTACATAATGACGATATATTATACCTGATGGAAATATGATACATTGATACAGTACCTAAATAATCTCTTGTATTATGAAATATATAATATGGTTAAGTTGACGAGTTATCGGAACACTCAACTGTTAACACTGCGTATTAAACATAGTATGGAAAACGATCTCGAGCGAGTTTTTTTGTCGTGTAAAAAACATGTACTTGTATAATAATCACTAATACATAATTTTATAATATTATAATATGTCGGTAAAAAAAATACAATTTTTAGTCAAGACCTATGTAGGTACAGTAATTCTTAACGATTTTTATCGCAAATATATTGCTTGTATTAATATTTTGAAATTATACTGCATGTCGTCATCTTCCTCTTGTATCGTTTTAAATGTAGGTACCTATTTATTTTATTTAGAACAAGTCGCAGATAGTATTGGTGCTAATTTAAAAAAAAATTGATTTTTGTTAATATAAATTATAGTTTAATAATAACAATATATAAAAAAAATGTTCTGGTAGAAAGTGAATAGGTATAATTATAATTTAATCATGTCTCACGGTAATTGTCAGGTCCCTGCGAACCGTGTTAAATTTTTGTCTTACATTTTGAGTAGCTCGGCATCTGTGATTAGTGAATAATGAATATATATGTTTAATTGTCTCTGGAACATTACGAGTTATACATATTTTTTCGTCTTCTTAATTACTATATAGTACCTAGGTACCAGTTGGTGTAATGTGTGTGCCCTATTATCCACCCGACTTATTAAGCGAATTCGTTATAGGTAATATGTCAGTTATGAGTTTATGTCTTTAATTTATCTTATATCACAACTACATAAATACATAATACATCAACATTCTTTAACTTCTCTTTTGCAGATCCACTCTTTCATTTCCTGTAACGTCAATGTACCCTGTTATCCATACTAATATTAGATCACTGGAAAAATATATTTTAAATCAGCTGCAAAGTTATCAAAATTGTTGGAAACTATAACGATTTAAATTTTTAGGCCATGCATTATGTGCCAAATAATATGTACTACCTATTTATATGTAATAGTGCATTGAAATTTGTAGAAATAAAATATTGTTGCATTTTTGTGGTATTAAGTACATAGTTTCCGAGCAATATTCTCAAATCAAATACATTTTGGCGGGAACGGAAAACAAACCGTGCCATGCGTAAATCTGTCAACCTGTTTTTTGGCCATAACCTTTTAAGCACCACCGCGAATACGTATAGATTGCAGATGCCAAAAAAGATAACATTTATATCACACACGATTTTAGGTTAAAATGATGAGCTAATCGTAAAATTCAATATTTTCCAAAATTTATTTAAAATTGGTATCGGTTCATTCGGTATTATCAATAATTTTTTTTCAATATTTTGCTTCTTATTTACCTAAATGTGTGTACCATAAACATTAGATTCATTATTTTCACCCCCTCCTCCCCAGATCTTTATATACAGGTACCCACAAAGCATAAAGATATTAGTTATTAATAATAGATACTTATTTTATAATAATAAACCTTATATGTACATGATTATCGTATTTTTATATATATAGTATATTAAAGTTATATATTGATATTTTAAGGACTTTTTTGGTTGGTTGACTGTTTTACATACATCTATATAGGGCAATACCAAGTATGTTACCCCCATTTAAAATATTCAAAATATAAACGTAAGTATAGTTAGTACTATTCTACTATACTTAAAGTTTTCCACTGAGCTGTGCATACCATATAATTTAAAACGGCATATAGATACAACCAATATTACTATTGTTAGATAATGTAAGTATATTTACTTGTACCAAGTTGTGAACAAAATATTTCATTATTTTTTATTTTTATTAGCAAGTAAAATAATAAAAACCACTGAATTAAGTGTTATAAATTATAATGTATTCAATTTTATGTTTTAATATATATTTATCGATGAAGGATTTAAAAACCGGTCAGAACTATGGCAATATAAAAGGGTAAAATAAGATACATTGCTATATATTGTTGTACATTTTATTTTATTCGTCCAAATATTTTGATCCGATAAAAACGTCAATTACAATCATATGCATACAAATGGTACTGATCTAAAATCAATAAAGGTTTAAATATACTAACGGTTCATAAAAACTGATTATTGGGTGAAAACGATCTAAATAATTGTCTTTAAATTTATACAATCTAGGTACTATAGATCCTTAAATGAAGAGAAAGGACATTGAGTCATTGTCGATAAACCTTGGAGTTAAACTAAAATCAGAATTTTAACAGGACCCATATTATATGCGTAAGTACGTAACAAACTTTTTACGATCTTCCAAAAATTAAATAGGAAATTCATAGTCAGTTTCCTGTATGACTCTCTTTCCTAATTATTTAAAATACATTCAACGCCCTTTGACGCACACGCAGGGGAATTTAACAAAAAAATAAATTCATTAAGATCATTGATTATATTGATTATCTTAAGGTAGTAAAATGCCACCCTTGTTATGAATTAATTTAAGGAATTTCATTATCATTATAATAGATTAATATAAACGATCGTCGATCTTAATAACTTAATAACAACATAATATAGCAGTTATAAAAATTGTCTGTTTTTGATGTTATAGATTTATAAACTATACCTACAACGCATCTACTTCAAACTGGTTGATACTGGTTTGCATATAACAGCAAATAACTGATTTTTTTGGAAGAACTGAATGTCCCACAAGATATTGTCAAAAAAAAAGACGTGATGATACCCATATGACCCCACATCCCCACCTACACATCGAAATCTAACTAAAAATAAGTTTATTTTAGTATAATATGATATATTTTTATACAATATCACATTTCACACAGAAAAGACAACAACACAATTCACAATTAACTAGTATCTATTAATTATTATTAATTAAATCGTATTTTTATTTGTATATAAGTATTTTAGTATAAAACGAATTGTAATATCGATGAACTCCATATACCAGATACGAGCTTATATCTCAGTTGGTATTCGTATCAGCTATTGTTAAAGTAATTTATTGTAATTATTTAATTGTTATTGATTTTTCTGAATAAATAAATAGATATTAGTAAACATAAATATATAATTTATAAGACGTATGCTGCATGCTTAAAATAACTATATATATCACTTGGCACTTATCAAAATACAGTGACATAAAAATTACATTTTAAAGATGTTTTTAATATTAAAAGAAATGTATTACTGGATACATTTTCTGAATTTCATGCAAAAATGATAAATAAAGTACCTACTTAATGAAGACTTGATTTAAGGGACTTACCCCCTCCCCTACCCATTATCAAGCCAACTTCCCTATTTTCGATATGGTCAGTGAAGTTTTTGATCAAATTATGAATATATTTAAATGCCAATATTTATTTTTTAAATTTATATGCGTGGTTGAAAATGTTTTCTTACGGACTATAAAATCTATATACCATAAACACAAAATTGAAGATACTGTGGACTTGAGAGCCAACAGAATCTTTCAAACCACATTGTTGAGTGGCTTTGTAGAGTAAACGTGTAAATTTAACAGTACTGGAATTGTGTACACATTCCAACGATTTATTCAAGAAAATATATGTAAAAAGTAACACTTATATTACCAGTGCGTGATTAATCGTCTAGATACGCACGCTATAGGTGTACAGTAATTTACATTCACGTTTTCGCTTGTTGCGTAAACATTATTATTTTCAAACATTCAAACACTTGAAAAATTACGATTTTCTTATTACATCGAAGCCCTTTTTCAAAACTAAATTACTATAATATAGTATAATGATATTATCATTGTAAACATTAAGTTAATAAGCTGACTTTCCAAAATGTTTGATTTAACTTATAGATATAGGGATGCAGGGGTTTGTCACTTAAATACAAAAAAACAATATATATATATTAATTATTACTGTAGGTATTTATACAAATCAAATCAAACCTAAAAAATAAAAATCATTATTACGTATATTCGTATATTTAAAAATATCAGAGCGGGAATATTTAAAAATTATCGAACTGAAATATTCTTGAATTATTTATTTATAAATTATAATATTTATAATATTTCTCTAAAAAATATTTTTTAAATCTGAATGTATTAATATTTTAAGAATATCCTATTCATTAAATGATAAGGAAGGTATATAATAATATAATATTAATATAAGATATGACTGTTAGTTTTAAATATTTATTTCGAAAACTTATATGTATGAACTATAGGTAATATAATATTATAACTCAATTCAAATTGGTATAGTTATTGCGTTTTCATAAAATAATATATGTTATAATATAAGAATAATAAAAATTATATCTGCGCATAGTAACTATATTTTAAAAATTCGAACTATAATATATAGAAAAAACAAATTATTATAATTTAAACCGTGGTTGTTATGTTTAAAATAACTATGAGATTATATCTGCATTTAATATTTCAAGTGTTTATTCCACCTTGATTGGATTTTCATTTTAGTTAATGTATTTTAACAAGGAAAAAAGTGTTGCATTAGACGGTATATAATAGTAAATAGATATACCATATATACACATTACATATCATTACATACATTATTATCTATAATCCATAAAGTGGAATTTTAGTAATTTAGTATTCTATACCTACTAGCCATCGAGTCATATAATGTTTAAACTCATTACGTCATTATTTATTAATCATTAAACACAGAATTAAGATGCCAAAAATAAAACCAACACTATACACATAACATATACGATATATACCTATATTGTTATTCTAGTGTAGGTAAATAATATGAAATCAACTAGACACAATCAGTGCCGCAACTACACCAATTTGGGCTTGTGTGTAAATAAA
>NC_042494.1:55914457-55986330 GCF_005508785.2 Acyrthosiphon pisum
TTTTTAGTCTTATTTTTCTATTTTTAATTTCGGTTATACAACTTATACAGGCTGCAAAAGAAACGTTGATGTATGATAATGTTGTATAGTTGTGTACAAAACAAAACCAAAAATCTATTGTTCAATCTTTATTAGTAACTATTATTATGACAAAATGGTTTTATTTTTTTCTTTCTATATAATATTTTAAAATTTTTATCTTTGGGCCCCCCATTATGGGTTGGGGCCACGGGCCCGTGTGTTTGACACACGCAACACACCCGGTTATTGCGGCACTGGACACAATGATTGTGTTCAATATTTATTTATTCAATGCTGTTATATTATATTTATCAAATAGTATATATTGGTTTTACTGGTTTTAGTTATGATCATAAAACTAAGTTATGAAAATTAGGTAACTCTAAATGGTTATTGAAAAAAAAATTATAAAAATTAATTAACTTTGTAAGTGGAACAAAGATCTAAGAATAGATATAGCTATATGATATTTATATTACTATTAAAAGAGTAAATAATAATTGACATTATGTGGTAATGTAGGTAGTTATATAATATAATAATGCCGATTTTAATCTGATTGTTATATATAACTCTTTAGGTAATAAAGTCTGTTTTTCATGGTTAGGTAAATGTATAACGCATATAGGTACCTATTGCAAATAATAATAAGGTGGGAATGAAATAGTGGAAATAATCATAAAAGTAAAAAAACTGAATAGCAAGCCATCACATTTAAGTCATATCTTATAAAGAAATTGTCTTCTTACAAATTAAAAAAATGGCTTGGCTTTATTTCAAACTTCGGAGACGAATGGCTTTTAACTACGCTAATCGTTAGGTATACTTATTGTAGTTTTATAATTTTTACGTCGAAAATGGTATAATAAACTATAGGTGCCTAGTACCTAATGGTATAATCATACCATATAATACCATTATATCTGTCTAGAAGTTTATGTAAATTCAAACTTTATAGTATATAATTTATAAATCATAAACGCATTTTTTCAAAATGATTTATTACCTGAAAAACCATAAATATAGGCTTTAAAGTCAAAGTAGGTAAATTAAAATATAGATACCTAATAAATTAATTACAGTATAAACATTATTTTACATTTTGTTTCAGATATAAGTTTGAAAAAACCTATGCGGCATTTATTGAGTTATTATCTGCAATTATATCTATAACATCCACTGTTCACATACCTAATATAGTTCTCCGCAGATTTACAATTAAGTTCACGCATATAAAATATCAGCACAAAACCGAATAAAACTTTATATTTTAGTATAATAATTAGGCTAGTTATAGTCCATTAATTTCTGTAAAATATGATTCGTATTTTAATGTCTATATTAAGAGTGTTTTATTATACGTTCATATCTGGCAGAAAAAGACAGGGGGAAGAGGGGAGGATTAAAAATTGTATATATCTACACGTATGTAATAAATTATAAATATAGCCATAGTAAAAATATGTAATTAAAGTTATAATCTTCCATGAATATGTTAAAACATTTTTTTTTTTGAGGGGGGGATTGAACCCCAACCATCTCTTGTATAAATGCTTGGTTCAAATATGTATGTACATCATTTGATTTATTAGTAAGAATTTCGCATTCATTGTATTCGGCAGCGTATCACATATGATGATCTCTGAATTTGTTAACCGAACAATTGACTAGAGATGACAGGAAGATATAATGGTATCGTTATTCGTTATATATATCTATATCATTATTTATTTCATTGTTCTCATTTCACTTATTCGACAAACATGATGTTATTATCGAATCAGCATTATAATATAATAATATTATATCCTTTTGAATTCACTTTTTATTCATAAAACGAAAGTGTCTACTCATGTTTCGGACAATAATAATTCAAATCTCACAAATAATAGGATAGGTAGGTGCTTATTGTTTTAAACCATTTGAACACTTATATATTTGGGTAGGTACCTGAAAATAGATTATTTGGGTATCAAAATGTATCCACCGTCCCTCAAATTTTTCTTCTTCGTAGTATTGAAAGCAATAAATTATTGTAGCTAGGAGCTACCTATTTATAATAATTATTATAGTATATAAGTATATAGGTATATTATATATTAATGTCTTTATTTACATCAATTAATACCAACAAATTAACTACTTAAATATTAACGACCTATTTTAATTTTCTACAGGCATATATACCTAACCTATAGGTTAAAAATATCTGTTAGATATATTGTATTTACTGTTTATGCATTGCAGGGGCGGAGAATTTAGCTTCAACTTAACCTTTAATTTCCTATCGAAATGATACAGCCATAGGTAGTTAGAAAGCTATAGGCAGCTATAGGTAGTTTATTGGTACTATTTTTACTAATTAGTTGGTAATTACTAATTACAAATATTACTATAATATACGCGTGTGATCGTGCGTCATATTTATGTATTTTTTGTTTATTTTTTAGCATTTAGGGTGTGCCCAGGCACATACTTGACACACCCGTAGCTCCGCCTATGAATTTGCATCAACAAATATTTTTAATAATTTCTTTTATTGGACTTAACAGTTGTCAACATATTTGAAAATAAATTAACATTTAAATATTGTATTGAATTAAATGTATAAATAATGACATAAATAATTAAATGAATACAATTATAATTAAAATTTGAATAATAAAAATAAAAATAATAGTTAAAAATGACAAAAAGTGGGATATAAAAAAAATTATAAAATTCGTTTTAGCTATTCAGATTTCTGATGTAGAAAGTTGCTAATATATTAGATCCTTATTTAATACTTCTTAAAGACATAATATTATAATCGCACTTTTTAAGTATACACGTTGTGTCCGTTTGTAGTTTCTTCGTTTTTCTAACGCACATGGCAAATTGTATGTTCAAAAAAATCCATTTAACTCTGTTATTTTAATACATAGGTACAATTTTAATATATGGTTCAATATATCAAAAAAGCCTAAGTGCAAGCCTGAATATTGTTCATACCTTCAAATTTGAGAATTATTATCAGTTCTCTCTAATATTAAAATAACATACAATGGATAACGTACAATGGATTCTTCTGTCTATGTTATGAGTTAGTAAGATGGAGATAACATAAGCATACGGGTACCTACGACATCTTCTTAAATAGATGGGTTATTATTATTAGTGTAATTTATTAATTTATGTATATTTGAATACTTAACATATTAAATCAAGATGATTATCCCACGTGCCTATAAATGAAAAATCGTGGGTGAAATTGATAAAGTTGTTTTGATTTTTGTAATCATTGTATTAAAAATATCATACTAGATCATAAGTAGATTTATTGATATCAAAACCCTTTGAACATAACATACCAATATTAGGTATACATTTAATGACTTTTTGATTAAATACCTAGCAATTATTTTCCCGTTTTTTTCTTATACAGCTATAATTTATAGAGACTCGGGTAAACACGTTGACCCTGTTTATTTTGTACAATTATATTAAACAATTGTAATTGAGTAGGTAACGATCCTTTTCAATATATCTAATATTTGAGTGCAAAAATATTGATATCAATATAGCTGCTAAATAAAAGAATACATCGAATGCCCATTAAATTGTGTTGCGTTGTTTGTTATTTGTTACCTGTTATAGGTTAGGTATAGGTAGGTACATCGTACGTCATAAAAAATCAAAGTGTCTCAGTTGTTAAATCTCAAAAGTTTAAGTAATATTTAAATCATCCCAAAACAATTATTAGTATACATAAAAACGTTAAAGAATAATAAATGGGTAAGTACCTACAACTCCGGTAACCGTAATACTAATACTTAAACAAAAAAATAGTACAGCCATTCTCTGCTGACTGCAATGTAATTATAATACATTCTAATATACACTCTAACTTGATAAATCAATTTAAAAAAAAATGTATATTAGTATTTGAGATGTAAATAAATTTAAATTAATAATGCCATTACGTTGCACCTATTAAAACAAAAAGTGAATATAATATTATAACAAAATATAACTTTTAACGATGACAAATATTAATAGCAGTAGGTTATTTAATACCTACGCATGGGCTGTTAACAGAAAAATAATCTAATCGTAGTTCATCCATTAAAAATGTGATTTTGAAAAAAATATATTCTAAAATATATTTTTCTTTTTTAAAGTATACGTAGGCCGATTGTTCCGTTTACATTTTATTCTAATATATATACGTCCAGTAGGTATTGTTTATTATTTTTGGTGGCGCATTATTATTCCTCCTAAGCTCTCATTGTTTTGATCCCAAATAAAGGTTTGTCAATTATTTTTAAATATAAATATACCTTTCACAAAATGTACCTATACATATAATGGATATTTAAAACCATGTTTATATAACCATATAAATATTTAAAAACTAGAAAACAATTAAAAATAATATTAATTATTTTTCAAGTTAATTCTATATTAAACTTTGTTTCATTGACAAAAATCAAAAATTAATTTATTCACGCCCATTTAATAAGGCCAATCCAATCGCAACCGGCTTTCATTATAATATTACGTTTGTTTATTTGGCGAGGCTAAAGATGTATTTCAAATGTTCAGATTAAACTAGATATTTAATAGATATTTAATACTTATGATTAATACTTTTTTAAATTCAGACAGGTGTAAACTGCGTAGTTTTAAAATATGGTTACGCAGTTGAACAGTTCTCATATTAATGAGATCATAGAGAGATTGACATAAGTAGGAATATTTAAAAAAAAATACAAACAAGCTAAATGGAAATACTTGATTTGAATATACGTTAATTGTAATTGGTATATACCTACTATTGAAAAATATATATTATAATACATATATGAAATCGAACAATACAGAACGCCGAATATATTCATGCAAAATTATAATTTCCTTTACGTTATATTTTATATGTATTAATAAGGTGTTTTTTTAATTTATAATAATATGCATGTAATTATATACAATTTGATTAAAATCATATAGGTTCCTGCAAAATACACAAAATACCATGGTATTTGCAAATATTCAAGTCATATTATAATTAAAAACTTGAATTTATCCAAGGCACTTTAGATCTACGCGTATTTAATAATTCTCCTAAATATAATATATTTGTAGATAGAAGATTTTTAAAGGTTTGGTATAGGCATGTTTTAATTAAAACATCAGGTATATTGTTCACAAATATTTTTAATTAAATTTATTTTTCTTATTGGTTATTGAATATCTACTATAACTACCTTCTAATTAACTATATATAATTAACGTTATAAAAATAATAATTTCATATAAATTTCCGAATTTTTTTAGTAAGTACCCTAGACGAATGATTTCATAAAATAAATTAGGTTTATACCTATTTCTCGGAAATTCGAAACCTACTACAGTACATACTACCAAATATACTCGAATAAATAATTTATTTATATTCAAATTTGTATAATTTAAATATAATATATACCCAAAACATAGACTTTATAACATAGGTAATTTGTTAGTAGGTAATATATAAACGATTTAAAACTTACAAGTTAAATAATTAGAAAATAAAATTGTTAATAATTTTCAAAATATTATTGATACTTAGTACTTACAACCATTGAATACTGTTTATCTGCATGATTAACATTGGCAGCACGATGAATATGGATACCCGTTTCCACATTACGAGTTCAGTTAGTTTTTTTCAAGCACAGTCTTTTTAAGAATAAAATAATTTTTTGACACATAAACCAAAATTCTGAAAATCATATCTCTTCAAACACCTCGGAACTTAACACTTTTTTGAATTAAAAATAGTTTAGTCGATTCATCCTTATAAGGTATAATTGTTCATAATAAGTCACAATCTTTCAGGACGAATTCAAAATTTAATTAAAGTTATGTTAAAAATAACGAATATAGGTATTAAAAAAACATTAATTTGTTTATTATTAAAAATAATTTATTGAAAAAAAACAATTTAACACTTATGCTATTTAAAATTGCATTCTATAATAAATTATGACAAATATATTATTATATACTTATTACTTGGTGAATATAAAACGTAATTTCTTAAATTGCAAACTATGTGTAATAAAATAATTATTCTTTTACGAAATAAAGAATTAACGATATTCGGAAGACCTTCCACAAGGATACAGACTAACAGGTATCTTGTTACACGCACAACTGACTTGACACTAGATGGTAAATTACTCTCTTATAGACTAGTTTTTCTTACTTTTGTTTAACGGCCCAAATTATTTCATTTGGGGGTAATGTGTGTTTGTGAGTGCGTGTGTGTGCGCGCGTTTGTGTGTGTGCGTCTTTATATACATAAGGTGTATTTGTAGATTAAATAAAGATGTATGCAAAATAAAATAAAATCACAGGTAGCGATAAAGAAAAGAATCCGTGGTTCATTAAGTATAAATAATAACATGCCAACACCAGAAAAAGAAAATACACGTAATCAGAATAGTGATGTGGGCTTTGAAGTAAAATTTAAAGACAACAATCAATCAAGGAACTTTTAAAATGTTAATGATTAACATGATTAATACTAAATTACACACAAACAATAAAAAATAAATAAATAAATAAATAAATAAATACAATAATACAACTTATTATGTACATTCCTGCGGTGGAAATAATGATACGGCTACAATATAATATTGTATATATCTAATATTATTAAAAAAAAGTTTGTAATATATATTAGGTAGGTACTAAATATATTATAATACCTGCTAACTATGAATTTTATAATTTCTACAGTATCAGGGTATACATTTAATTTAGTTCTTTTTCGAAATTAAATAAATACATAACGAAAAATGTTTGTGATTAGTCTTGCATTTAAATACTAATTCAAAACAAATTAACTTAATATAAAAGACTAACTAATCTTATTTTGGGATATAAAAATTACTAATTAGGTTAGTACGTACTTGCAGTAATAAATGTTTAATAATTGTATATATACCTATATATTTATATATAATATATGTATAAAGTGATTTTTTTTTAACATAAACTATAATATGATACAGATATCAATAAATATATTATATAAATTCGGTTTACTTCTTTATTTAAGGGAGAGACTTAAACTGTGTGCAGTACAAGCGCAAAAAAAATACGAAATGTTGGATGTGCAGTGGCATACAGACTGTATTAAAAATTCGATATTATTTTTTCATATAGTATTTTTAATTCATACATTTTGATTTAATTGTAAAAAAATGATTTTGAATGGACCGCGAATTCAACTATGTAAAAAGATAGTAATTCATTAGCTTAATTATTAATTTCTAGATTTTATGCACAAAACAAATGTTGGGAATTGCTTTTTCATATTTTAATAATTTTAATGATCATAAATCATCGGTTAATTTATAAAATAAAAAAAATGTATAAAATATTTTAAAATATGAATGGTGCGTTCTTATTCTGAATAGAGTATAACTCCACGATTTTTTTATTTTATGCCGGGTCCATAATAATAACCAAAAACAAAACAAAAACTCAACTTTAAAATAAATAAAGAGTAAACTGTGAATTTTCTGCATGTATCCATCCTAACGTCAATTAGGTATTTTATGTGTAATGTGTATAGTACTAATTGGGATTTTAATTCTGTTTAGGTTTTAAGTATAGTTTCGTATATGATTATAATAAAATGTAAAAAAATATAAAAATATCTACCTAGTTAGCTATCAAGAAGTTAGCAAAAAAAGAAGATCTACACTTTTATATGTTAATAATTAGTGCGCTGATGTTGTAGTAGTAAAAACTAGTACACAACATTTATTGCAGTATTATTGCACTAAAAAATAACGAAAATTGTACTTCAAAATTTAAAATTGCAGTAATATTAACAAGAATGTTTCGTAATAAATGTTTTTAATTTATAATTCTGTTATTAATTTATGAGATATATTATTTCACCTTTCTTTTTTCTTAAACAATATTTATACTCAACAAAGAAAATAAATATCAATCAAAACTACTACCAAACTCAAACATAATTTATTTGGACTAAAATTATTTGTTTTAAATGTTCATATTCAAACGTTTTTCAATTTGGAGCCAATAAGTAGAAACCAAAGTAAAATTACGTGAACAAAATTGAAAAATTGTTTAAATTGTTTTATAAATGAGAAAATTCAACAAAATCGAAAAAATTGAACTTATATTGTTTAGGTTTTAATTCATACTTAAGTGAAACCAGCGGCGGACAAATGATTTATCAAGGTGGAGGGATATGCCTGATATTTTAACATGCACTATTTGATTATTAAAAATATAATTGATGGTTATCAGCTCTTAAATAACGAAAAAAAGGTCATGGGGGATATATCCCCCTCCCCCCCATCATCACCCCCAACCGTTTGAATGTCACTGCGTGAAACAGATTTAAAACTTGCTTAGCAATAAATTGTAACAGTAGAAAAAAAGTTGCAAATGCAACAACATCTGAGATCTATTTATAATATACAGGTGATCCATTTTAAAGGACATGCCACTGACAATTTAACACACTTTCTCTACAAAGGAAAATATATAAAAATGTATTTATTTAGGTTTGGAATTTCCATAGATTTTAGGCTTTAATTTTGTTTAATCAAATGCTATTAACTTAAAATAATAGAGCCCTAGGATTTAAAAACATATAAATATCAGTTTTGTACAATATTTTAATTGTAAAAGCATAAAGCAAATAGTTTAGGTGAAGTATCTTTTAAAAAATAAATATTTTATTAGAATATAAGTTCTGTGTCCATGCTTAAAATTGTATTATTTTAATTTTTATGAAATTAAAATGTTTTAAAAAAATGAACGAGAAATATTTTAGTGATACTTATTAAATGGTATAATTTGAATAAAAATATTTTCTATGTAAATTGTATTTTAAAATGTTTTTATAATTAAAGAAAAAACATTGAAGACATAATTTATTTTTAAAACTTCAGGATCTTTTACTGTCATTGTGTGACATTAAATTCTTTAATAATTACTTCATGCAGATCTCTTAAATATTCATAATGTGCAGAAGGCAGAACTATGAAAAAAATATGGAAGAAACGTTCACATGTTTATTTTAATCAGCTGCACAAACTGCATATTTTACAGAACTCCGTTAATGAGGTATTTTTATGATGTTCCTAATAAATAACAATAAATATTATTAAACAACTGTCCGGATTAATGAGGTTTTACGATAATTTCTATTTTTTGTGATTTAAATATATTCTGAAATAAAGGGTCTTGACAAATTAATCAGTTTGAATTTAAAGGTAAATAAATTGAGCATTTTTATCTATCTGCTCTTAAAAAACAAGTTATGATTTTTTTTTAGTTTTAGTTGGTTTATGCTTTTTACATTACTATTATTAATTTTATAAACATTTTAATTTAATATCGATTTGAATGTATTTATGTTAACAAGTATTTATTTGAGTGCATATATAAAATTATAGAATAATGCAAAGCAAAGTAGAAAAAGTAACTGTATAGTTCCTTGTTCTATCACTATAATACTACAAGTTAAAATTATTTCAAAAAGTGCAACTATAACAATACATATTATATTTTATAAACATAAATATATACGTATATATTAATATTATTCTAAATTAATATAAAAATAACGTAAGAGGTAATAATCAATATATAATTATAATTGAATAAAGTGGATATTCATATTCAATTAGTTGGTCACTAATTTAGAAAGGTCATGTAATAAAGGCAGGCAAGACATTATATTGAATGTAATAGATTATCACTGATAACAATTATTATAGCATTTATAAAACAGTTCTGAAAAGAGATCTTTTAAATAGATTTTGTACAATTTGAGTAGGTACTCATGTTGTTTTAAATTATATAATTTAGGCAAAGATTTACATTTAAACTGAATTTTCATATTTTCATATTTTTTAATTTATTTTATTTAAAATAATATGGTTGGATTAATACTGTAAATAAATAATAATATCTTTTTAATTAATTGTTTGTTATCTATTGACAATTTCACAACTTTTTAATGAGAAATAAATGTACAAACAATACTTCACAGTTTAAATACATATTTTGAAGCATTCATAAAGTTTTAAAATCAACTTATGACAAATTTAATGAAAAGAAATTTTTTTTCAAATTTCTCCCAAACTAACAGCTATTAATAATTTTAATTTTTTAATTGATAAAGATTTGAATAAACTTATATTATTGTCCTAAAAATGAAACATTTTTCAAAATAAAACAATCTTCTTTATTCCCACTCAGAATTAAAAATATAAAGAAGTAGCTATTAATTGTGAATAAAATAAATATAATTTTATATTTATACAGACTTTCTAAATAAGAATAAATGTTTTTAATAATTTATATTAGTATTTGGGATATTTTTGTAAATGAAACATTTTATTGAAATTAAAACAATTTATTAAAATCTTAGTGTTTCTGTTATTAAGTGAAGAAAGAATTTAAAATACCATAAGTACTATATGAAATTTTAATATTATATCTTTAAACAGCAACAATAAAACATTCATATTATTTGATTTGTGAGATCTTTATTTAACTGTTTGAATTATATTGAATTTAAGAATTCATTGATAATTGTATCACTATTCCCGTAGAAATTTAACAAGAGGAACAGCAAATATTAGTTATAAGTAAGCTTCTCATCTCAAATTCTTTCAGGTAAAGTATACATTATTTATGAGTTATGACTAATGTAAAATAAGTTAGTATGTTTTAATTTAATGACAAAGCCATTAAACATATTATAAATTGCTTATTATATTTAAAAACTATAGATTGATAACAATGTTAATAGCAGTGATGTATTATAACAACTATAAATGGAGAAAGACCTACAATAGGCATAAAGATTTACTTCCACCAACAATACACGAAGCACTCAAGTGAAATATTCTCGAGTAATAATAATGACCTGTCATGATTTACGTCCTTTTTTAGTAGTTTTCTTGCGTTTTGTCCTGAGCCTTGTTGTAGTTGACGCTGTATTACTTTTTGAATTTGGTTTATTGGATTTTGATTTCACCTGTGTTTGATTTGTAGATTGAGATTGTACAGAAAGTGAAAGCTGTGCACTTGTATTTTTTTTTTGTGCGCCCAAGTGTTGTTGAACTAAATCAGGTAATATACCTTTTTGGGCTAACATAGTTAAAAACGTGCATATAAACTGATCATAATTGTGTGTACGTCGACAATCATCAATTTTATATTTATTACGTTTTTCATTCTCCTCTCGTAAGATACCTAAAATATTAAATAAATATATAACTTGGTGAATATTTTATTATTTTAAATTAAATTACCTTCACTCATGTTTATTTCAAGTTCTAAATTTTTGACTAGAGCCAATAAGTCTTTAGGAGAAAATGTATGATTGGATTTTATATTATTTTCCAATTTTTGATCATTATTATCTTCTTTATCTGAAGAATGACTTGAAGGTGTTTCCCATCCTTTAGGCATAGCTCCTGCTTCTAGACATACACTTTTTATGTCTTTTGGATTTCCGTCACCTTCTGACCCACTACTTGATGATTGTACACGGATTACTACAATATTATCTGATTCTGGACAGGTCTGAAAAATGATAAAAATCTAATATTAGATGAAGAAACAAAAATATTTATATAAACTAACTTTCAATATAATTTTAATATTATTATATATTTTATATAAAAATAAAGCTGACTTGACAAAATATTGAACAATTAATTTTGAAGGCAATTAATGTTTTAGTAGCGTTAAGGCTCTACATATAATGGGTATGGTATGCCATCATTTTGCGATTCATTTATCAATGATAAAATTATAAAATAAAGGGGGGAAAATTCATTTCTTATAACATTATTAGTCGCAAAATGGCAGCGTAGCATACCTGTATCTATAGTGCCCTAGAAGCGTTAGATATCTTTAGAAAATGTAGTGTTTGAGGTAAAATTTGATTGAGATACTGAATTAAAAATTTTTTAATGGCTTTAACTTACCGCATAATAACTTTTATGTTTATAAATGTTTGGTAGGTATTGTGTATCTTTATTTTACTTCTGTTATATAGTTATATCATACGAATATATTATTATGCAAATTTTAGTGATACAAATATACAATACGTTATACTGGCTTTAAACTATAAATTTGTCAGTTTGATTGAATATAACTATTAGATCATTGAATAAAAATAAGTCACCCTGGAGGCTGAATTTAAGATAATAATTATAATGTATCAAACATTTTTATAAAAATTGAATTTACTCCAACATCACATCAACAGATAGATTATTTTGAATGTGTAAACTAAATTATACATACTAAAAAATTAAGTTTCTTTTTTTTTTGAAGATTGAAACAAATCATATTACCTTTTCTTCATTATAGTCTTTTGAAGTGCCAGGAATGGGTGAAATGTCTTTTTTTACACATTTTGGTGATTGATCATTATCATTGATTTTTCTTTTTTTTTCAAAATCATCTACTAGTACAAGTTGTTGTAAAGCTTCTAATACAATTCGTCTATTTGTTTTGAGCATATTTAATTTGTGGGTAATAGCTAATCGTTTGTCTGGAACAACAGCCATCAGATTGAATCGTATATCACTATACTCAGCTGCTGCTCCAAGTCGATCACTTATCACTCTTCTAAACTTTTCAGTCCAATCTTCTTCTTCAGCCCAAGGCCCATGGTCCATGGGATATGGTTTCAATCCGTCCAATTCATATAAATGACCATTAATGGGTACATAACTGACAAAGTGATATGCCTCACCGGTAAACCGTCCAGTTGTTAATCCCGGTGTCTTATCCATACGTGGTCTACTTTTTGGCATAGCATGTGAATTGTGTGCTCGTGCTAATTCAGGAGTGTTTCCAATAGCCCATCCTTTATTTTCTGGATTCATACCCCGAGTATGTTCCTTAAGATGTCCCAATGTCTCACCTAGATGTATATCTGAGCAGTTTAGCAAAACAGACAGCAGGGCATGAGTAGCACAACTATTAGGTATCATTTGCTGTGCAAAAAATATACTGTTAATAGCGTCGTCATCTTTGACAAATATGTCTGTTTGGTCTACAATTTTTCTGCGGCTACGACGCTCCTCAATCCATCGGAACAAAAATATAAAACCATAAACTGGACCGTCCAATGGTTTCTGAAGGTCATAAATCTCTTCTAGCTGAACTCCTTTCACTCCAAAATCTTCTAAAAGCAAAGTAAACAAACCAGGATCGCTTTCTAATTCCAACCATCCTTGGATGAGCCTATGTAAATCCACTGGCATTTTAACGAAGTTAACATAACAAATTAATAAGAATTTGAATTTTGAATTTTACAGAAATTATTATTATCAATTATCATACATCATCTATCATTTATCAAGTACACACATCTTGATAAGGCATTATTTATGCCATGAAATTGTAATATTATAGGTTTGTTTCAAATGTTAAAGTTCGTTATTTAAAAAGAAGTAAAAAGTAAAAAGTAAAATAGTACGATTCACAACATTTGTCATTTTGTCATGATAAAAATATCGCTAAATTCAATAATTAGTAAATTGTTGTTAACTTGTTGTATCTTGTAACAATGTTACTATTTTTATTGGGCTATTTATACTTTGTGACGACTTATAACTTTCGATTCATTTTTATCTGACAAATGACAATTGACAAGAATATTATTAAGTTTTTACCATCTGAACTACCTACAGCATATTTTAAAATGATGACATTCAAGACTGGCTTTTTATTTCTCACATTCGTGTCTGTAATTCACTCACAACCGAACAGTAAGTATATTGATTTATAATTAAATACTTTAGGTACTTCAGCGGAGTATTATATTATAATTGTTGCATATATTTGCATTGCAAATATTTTTAATTTATTTTATCTATATTTTATACTATCACTAGATAACGGCTGTAGCCTATCTTCATGCATATCCAAGGTTAATACTTGAAATAAAACGTTTTTTCTGTGATTTTTAAATTGTGTATTTTATAATCTTTTCTAATAAAATGTAATGAAATACAATACGTACTTAGAAATAATCAATAGTAAACGTTTATAAATGGTTTATGAAAATAATTAAGAATATGCCCAAGAAGTTTCATCTTTATAAATCAGATTATTTATGTATTCTTCCCTTAATTTTTTCAAGCTATTGTGTGTTATTTCAACATTGAACGATTTTGATTTTCCAAAAATGTAATACTATGTCTTTATCTAAGTCTTGAATCAGGCCAGTTTTACAATTAAAATCCTTCTTACCAAAGTCCTTTGATAATCATATCATAAAATCCTGTAAGATATTTGGGGGAGAGAGGCTTAAGGAGGCTGGAGCGTAATCAATTCTAAGAAGTAAAAACTAAGCATTTTATATTTCTGTTTATCTGGGTCTTGTGTATGTGTTGAAAGTAAATGAACATTAGTGTATGTAATTCGTAGTACTGATCACGTTTTATAGGGGCATCATAGTGACCGGGATGTACGTCTGTAATTTTACCTACGCGCATGCACATGTCACCATATATTGCTTTATAAAATGACAAACATTTTTTTTCAAAAAATACTACTTCTGACTTCAATCACTAAGCTCAGTAGGATGTTCCGATTTTAATTTTGAAAGCAGATTTGAATTCTCCTCTAAATTTACTATGCTTTAACTGCCATACATTTTTCATATTCTATATCAATGTATTTAAATTTGAATTATGAATATGATCTATTTTTACTCTATTTTTTAGTAAATTTCTAAGTAAAAAAAATAAAAATCAGAAAAATGAAATTGTCAAAGCATAGATAATTTAGTGACAAATTCAAATTTGCTTTCAAAATTAATATCGGAACATTAAATTGGGCGTAGTGATTGAAGTTGTGAACTATGTTTTTGACCAAAAATGAATCACGCTCCAGCCCCCTTAAATATTTGTTAGCAAACAAATGCCTCGATGGCATAGTGTACACATGTTGTAAGTGACATTTTTGTAATTGTTCAGGAGAACGATAATTGTGATTTTATTTCACGCAGATTACATGCACTACAACTAACGCGTCGACCTCTAGCAGGGTTAATATTTACTATACACTTACAACATTTGTACACAATATGTAGAAAGTTTTTAACAAGACAACCATGCAAAAAACTCATTTTTCAGAATTTTGCACTTACAACATGTGTACACTATGCCATCGGCCTTGTCCCTTCATCCTAATTTGTTTTACCGTTACATTTTTTACTTTGTATTATGTTAACAAAATCGACCAAACTGAACAAAATAAAATATTAAATATTTTACGCAACTAGAACATGACATTTTTTTAACTATCGTCCACCTTCAATTATGATGTAGTTCAAATTGTTATTTTGAACTGTGCATGTACCGGAATCTCAAAAGTTCGATGAGCAATTTTTCCATACTAAAATTTTAGAACCATACAATACTGCTGTCATAAGCAAAAACGCCATAAGTCCCAAAAAAAAATAGAATTGAGATAAAAACAAAGAAATTATTGTAAAATTTAACTAGTGTAGATGAATATGCTTGTATGTCTAAAATATTACTCCAAAAGTATAATATAAGCAATAGTCAAATAACTAAAACGCCGTGAATTGTAGAAAAATTTGTGGTGGTTACTAGGTAACAATGCCGCAAAAACACTATAGTAAGCACTAACATCGTAAGTATTGTTGAAGATACGGCATTTTATCTTAGTACATAGTACAAATTATAATTGATGACATTTTGGATTACTAACATGGGTCGGCTTACACGTATCGCAAAGCAATTCGACTATCGGAACAATTTATTTATAATAAACTTATTTGATATTTCATTTATTTTCTACGGTGTAGTTTAGTTTACATTGTATCGTTGCCACATTCAAATGCAATAGTTTTTAAATTTTTAATAAATAATTTTATCATATCAGAAATTGTTACTTACGAGTTACGGCATTCTTGCTTTTGAATTAAGTATTAAAAGTTTATACCAATACTAAAGTACAATGTGAAAGGTAAAATATCTTGTTAAAAATAAATAAAATAATGTTTATTATTGTTTCATTGCATCCGTTGGGTAAAATTACATAGGAAAACATGTCATATTTAAAAAATTAGAATGTACAAGGTGTTATGATTTATGAAAAAACTAAACACAAAAACTCGTTTTTCTCAAAATTGTTCTCCAGTGACCTACAGCTTATTACAGCAGTATAGGTACTTCTAAAGTCCAGTTCAATTGAAAATTTGAACCATTCATTTAAAATTCAATGAAATCTAAAAGAAATTTCCTTTCACCATAATATAGTTCTCTGTCTATGTTTTAAGCTTCACAATTAATTGCTCGGACAATTTTTTTTACAGACCTTTAATTTTGCTATTTTCATTACTTTTAAATACAGAAGTTGACAAATGCTAAAATTTCAAGTATATGCCTTTAGTTATGGAGTTACGACAAAATAATTAAAATTAATTTCATGATTTGAAAATTACCATTTTTAGTCATATTTTAATGCAGTAGTTTAATTATTTTAATTAAAATATTTGGTGGGGTCTGAGCCTCAGTCTAGTAAGCTTCTAATCTCAACTTATGCTGCTCATTCATAGACTTTTGAGTGAAGAAACTGTACATTTCATAGATATATACAACAACTAGATAGCCGTATTTATACTACAGTTGTGACCAATGTTGAAATCGGCCGCCATTTATAAAGCAGGCAATGTTTACATTTATTTATATACATATATACTATGATAATATTATTTTGTAAACATTGCCTGCTTTGTAAATGGCAGCCAACTTCAATGACAAGAAGGAGATGGCTATCTAGTTAATGGTAAATTTACCATAAATCTATGGTAAATTTATTGGTATATTTAGGTATTCAATTATGTGGTTAACATGTGTTTTATGTGATCATTATACTTAGGTAGATGATTATATATTTTTTTATTAGAAAAATTATGATAAAAACAATACTATTAATACTAAATTTTCAAAAGTTGTTTTTTATATTGTACATTTTGTCTACCACTTAAATATTACTAAAATAAAACAAACTTTAATTTATGTACTTAGAAATTTAAAACTTAACTCAATTGATGATGATAAATATTAAATATAAGTCTATGCTAATTTGTTACATTTGAACCAATTATTTAAACAATATTAATCCAGGTTTAGTATATCCAGTCAATGCAGAAGATACAAAAAATTGTTGTTCTTTGTTTGAAAGAAAATACTCATTACCACCAATTTATTGCTATGCAGGGAATGATAAAAGTGTACTTAATGTTTTTCAAACAATTACAGTAAGCACAATATAATAAATTATTTATTTAAAAATGATTAATGGTTATTAATTATATTATTTATTGTATAGGTGGATTTAATAATTGAAAAAACAGATGACTTCATTGTGTATCAAGCAGCCGATCAGTATTTAATCGAAGAACAAATGCTGTCTGATGAGGCTATATTATCTTTGAACAAAATAATATCCTATGTTTGGAAACGAAAAGATTTCAAATTGGATCCGTTTCAACCATCTTGTTTTAGTATCAAAACAAATGCAGACTTTAAAATAATAATTCACTCTATTGGTATAAAGCATTATATTTATATGCATTAATTACCTATTAGTAGTATAATATGTTCGCAAACATTAACCATAAATATAAATTTATATTTTTACAGCTTTAGATATTAAAAGACTAGCAATGTTTATAGTTGGTATTTGTCTATTTGGGTATTCAGCTCGATTAAGCCATAATTCATTGTTTTACTACTTATGTGGAATTACAGTTGGTGTAACTGCGTCATTTGTGATTATTATATTACTCATCGGTCGTTTAATTCCTAAGGTATGCATATTTTATAATTTCTTTAATATACATTATATACATATAACATAGTGTTAATACTTTTTTTTAGAAAAGAATGATGGTTGGATATTTAGGAGCAAGTTGTATGTTAAGTCTCTATGCTATTCAGATGTTGATGGAGAATCTCAATATGATATTGCTGTTATATTATAAGTATATAATGGGGTATATTGTTTTCTCTATGTTAGCCAGTTTTGTGGTTTGCTATAGATATGGACCAGTAACAAATCCAAGATCCATTGACCTCATAAGATGGACATTACAGGTAATTATTGTATATATTATTAATATTATAAATTAAAATATAAAGTATTTGTAGTTAAATAATTAAACAAAACATACAACTTACTATACAAATATTCATATTTAATATTCTGAATTGAGCAACAAAAGTATTTAATTTTACAATGATAATATGTTTTTTTAAATATTATTTTTTAAGAACACATTTTATACTAAAAAAAAGTGCTTCAATCTTAATACCTATTTCAAAATAGGTTCTGGTAGTAAATCAAAATGGTGCTTAAATCTCCTTTATTTTTCTTAAAAAGGACAAATAAAAAATAAAAAAATAGTGATATTTATCCATCACCTATTTTTTTTTTTTTTTTATCATCCTGGTATACTATTTTATAAAAATTAAAAATCATCAACATTCATTTATAGTATTATGATTATTTATTTATTTCAGTTAGTTGGTTTGGCTTTGGTTACATCATGTAGTTTTCATTTAGAAGCTATGGTTTTAATGGATATTTTATGTATTATACTCTACTACACAAAGTTTTCACTGCCTTTTAGGTAAGTTAAAAATAATTATTGCTATTAATATAAAAATGTGTTAATAAAATACCTCTTATGTTATAGATTATTACCTAAAAGTAAACCAAAACCACGGTTGTTATCTGAAGATGAGTATATACAACAATCTTTGATTGAAACACCAAAAGCCCTCGAAGAACTACGAAAATACTGTAAAAGTCCAAATTGCGATACATGGAAAGTTGTGGGCAGATTACACGATCCTAAAAAGTAATTACAACTCAATAATTCAATTAACATAAGAATAAAATATTTTCAACAATATTCTAGATTTGCTGAGTTCATGGAAACATCTGCTCATGTTAGTACAGAATCAGTCAATGAACATGAAAAAGAATTAGAAGACTGTGATACAGAGTACAACGAAGAATCAGAAGACGATAGTTTGTCCGACGATGTACAAAAGATAGACTACACGAGTGACAGCGAATAAAATTTGATAACTTACCTAATGTCTTTAATTATAAAATTTTAACTTTAATACTTATGATTTATTTTTATATAAAAATGTAAATAACCTGTGTTGTTATTCTAGTGTTATTATTATTAATTTTTTTTTTATTGGCCTAAAAATTTAAATAGTAAGCAACTGAATAATTAATAATATTTATTTTTATTTTTAAGCTACGAGTTGTTATGCACATAGTAAACTAAATAAAATATTAAACTTTAAATATTAATGTTTTTTGCTTAACAGTAGATGGTTCTAAAAAACGTAGTTCAGAGACTATGTTGTTAAATCCAATTAGTGCTGATGCATTCAATGATATAATTTATGAATCAGAAGAACAGCAAAAAAGTGTTTATGATAGTGATCTCATAATTGTAGACAATTATGGATGCATAAAAGTAACTGTTTATTTCAAACACTTAGTTCAGTATTAAACTTTGTGCTATAAAGGATGATAATGGACAAAACGTCAGAGTGATAAAATATACTTTAAAGAATAAACAAAAAGTTGTAATTGAAATCATTAATTATGGTGCTACCGTTATTTCCTGCTGGGTACCAAATGCACTGGGCGAACTAGAAGATGTTTTACTTGGTTTTGACTCAATTGAAAGTCAGTAGTATTATAATATGTGAAACTTAGTTATCATTATGTCAATATGTTGATCAGACTACAGGTTACAGAAAACACACTCCATTGGTGGTACATTAGGCGGAGTAACAGATTATATTAGTAATGGTCATCTCGAAAACGACAATGGTGAAAAAGGATTTGATAAGGTCATGTGGGACGGGTATCTGGTGGATGATGAACTGGTATTAACATATTCGAGTAAAGATGGTGAAGAAGGCTATCCAGGAACATTTGAAGCTCGGACAACATTTCGTTTGACTTGCAAAAATGAATTAGTTGTAAACTATGTTGGTATGACATCAAAATCAACTCCAGTAAATATGGCCTCAAATATGTTCTTCAATTTAGCTGGACAAGAACAAACACTCCAAGTTTAATATTATTTTATGCCTAGAACTAACATATTATAGAACACCGGAGAGTCTGAACTCATGAATCATTCAATAATGGTCAATACAGAAGAATACGTGGCAATAAAAGAACCAGAGCGAAGACCTGTTGGTTTGATTAAAAATGTAGATCACATATGTTTTGACTTGCGTGTTTCAAGATTATTAAAAAAACTTTTCCTCTTGTTCCTGGTTTTGGATACTTATTAAGTTAAAACATGTGTGATGTATATTTTTAATCAAACCAACAGGTCTTCGCTCTGGTTAGGTTAGGCCATCATACATTCAAATTGTTCAAAGAAGACCGAAAAGCATTTTAGTAGGCAGGTAAAAATAAATCATAATTGTATCGCTCAAAATACTTGTTTGCAGTGTAAAACATTATTTTATTCAGCTTAGTGCATAAACAAAGTGGTCATATGTTGGATATTTACACGAATATGCCTTGTATTTATGTAAATACTGCTCAAGATTTTCCAAATTATGGTAAATCGTTATTCAAAGAAAAAAGTTCTAAAGGCAACCAATATAGAAACACCATTAGCAAAATTTGATAAATATGAAAATGAACAAGAAAGTTTTATCTCTGAAGAATATAAATTTACGAGTGACGCAGAAGCAGTAGAAGAAGAACACAATTTAGATTATGACATCAAATATTCTTCAACCCAGGTAAATCATGTCCAGGAAATCAAGCCCATCAAAAGCAAATTAAATACTATGTATAACAAGCATTCTAGAATTTGCATATGTTCACAACTATTTCCAGATGCTGTTACACATGTAATTTTTTTGATTATTGTTAATTTTTACATAAACAAAATTTATTTTAATATTCGGAAATGTTCTAGAAAAACTTCAAAAGTATTATTCTTAAACCATCAAATATGTATAGCTAGCAAGTCATTTATAAATTTGGAGTTATTGCTTCAACTGATTAACATGATTAAGATGTATGTCAAAAAATAATATAGTTTACCGAATTGAAAATAACTCATAATTTATTACAACTTCAGAAAATTAACAAATCGACAATGACTATAGGAAGTAACCAAGTGTTTATAAATAATACAAATGAATATATGATTATATGTTTCTTTAAACTTGGAAACTACTGAACCAATTGGCTCATTTTACACACATCCTAAAGACTATGGGAGTGTTCGTAGCATCGTTTTTCAACTCCTATAGGTTCCATAGGAACAAGAAAAACAATTTTTTTTTAATTTACCATTGATAACAGAAATAAGATACTTTTATAAAATGTTTTATGTATATGTAAATTAATGTTTGTTTGTCCTATATAGACTCAAAAACATTGATTATCAGCTAACTGTAATTAAAATCAAAAAATAAACATCATATAGTTGAATTTTATTTTTTTATAAATATAAACTATAAAATAGTATTTTAAAACAATGTGAAAGTATCCTCTACTTTAATATATATAATTTGATTAGAAATGCGTACAAACTTTAAAATTGATACAAGCATACTTTTGAGTTTACTTACATACTTTTAGTTTAAAAAATTAAAATTATGATTTTAATAAGGTTTTAAAAATTTGTAAAAACTATTTGGAAAGTAGTTTAATTGTGCTTTGAGCAATAAACTTTAGTTAAAAACCTAAATGTAGCCATTTCTTCAAACAACCAAACTAATGTTGTTAGTAGAAACAATGTACCTCCTATTATAACATGTGTAAGTTTTTTTTCTTCATAATATTTTGCCTGAAAAAAAGTAATAACAAAATATAATCTCAGTATATACTATATACAAATATTAAAAAAATTTTAATTCAGTATTGTTTATTTAAGTACACTAAGATCTTCACACAAAAAGTTTTTACTAAAGATGATATTAAAGATATTTCTTTCCTTTCATAAGTAAGAAAAATATATACCTGTTCCTATAAAAAATTTATATTTTTGTTCGGTACTTAATGAATAAAATTATACTCACCTCAGAATACATTGTAATAACAGTTGACAACATTAAACAACAAATGAATGATTTTTTTGGCTTTAATCCATTGAGTGGATTGTAATTTGTACCTTTGTATTGAGATAGAATGTATCGACCGCTAGAAAAGTTATACATAATTAATACTAAACATTGTTGTGTAACCATAAAATATGTTTTTACCATTGAATGATTCTAAAAGTAAAATTGCAACAATTTGCGAAAATAAAACCAATTCCACCAAAAAGTGTAGAAAATAACAGAGAAATAAATAAAAATATCACAGATAATATAACCATTTCCACATTGTATCTAAAATGAAAAACAAAAATATTATACAAATTATGTATGTTTTAGACTAACAAAACAATTTGCAAACAAACTTGTTTAATTCAGAAACATTCATGGTAGCTGACGCATAACATTCAGTGATACCATTAACTGCTAAAAATAGAATGGCCAGACAATGCATTTGTAACAGCACTGGTCCGATTCCAGTAGCCAATGTTATTCCTCCATAGAAAAATAATGCTAGTTTAGCATACGCTTGTCCAAAAGATAGTGCAATTAAACCAATAGAGCTATTAACACGCAACAGGCATTCCAGAACGCTAGCTGCTTCTTTTATGCGGTTAGGATCCTAAGAAATTGTGATTATGACGTTTGCATACCATAAGTCATTCATCATACTGTGTACCTGTTTGATTTGTGTTTGGATTGGCACTTCTCTTTGAACAAGTTGACTAAAATAGAAGTATGCAGCGGTTTCTACAGGTTTGAACAAAAACCTAGCAGCTAATGATCCCAAATTGTTGACAACATCGTATACACCTTGTTGATCAAATTTTAATGTGTTAAAAAATGTCATCACATAACGTTCACCATCAGTCAATAGTTGTTTCATAAATCCTTGTTTCAAGAAACTCCACAACAACTTAAGCAGGGAAAAATCCATACATTCCGACAATTTCTAAAATCAATTTTTAATTTACTATCAAATGTTGAAATATTGATTCAGACAATTAGTTAAATGTATACAAACTTACTCTTCCAGTAAAATTTGGAAAAAATTCCCACATAGTTTTGAATGGAAAATCTTTTTTGTCTTTTTTTGTATAATACCAAAAGTATATGTAAAATGACATTGTGTATGCTATGACTGATGCAAGTTGTGCAAATGAAAACGCTAGAACAGCATTCCGACCATTCCAATACAACACCATTGTAGTGTAAACAATTGTGCGAACAGCAATGTTTATTATTTCTAATACAACCTAAAATCTGTTCAGTATTATTTACAAATAAAAAAATAAAAGAATCCATTGTTTGCAGTATAGCTCAAAAGGACCTTTTTTTATTCTGTATAATATGTAATATACCTCTTACCATTGATTATACAATACAATATATATAATATAGATAATATATATAATCAATGCTATTACAATATACCCACATAATATACACAAAAAATATTTTTTAATTACCTGCAACTTGACAAATAAGAATGCTTGCGCTACAATATATAACTGTTCGCAGCATAGTTCGATGATACAGCTTATAAGAATTGACCATACACCAAATTCATAGTATGTAGTAACAGTAATATCAGGTTGGCTTAGCAACTGAAGCCAAATATAACCGCATATTCCACAAATAGCGGCACATAATGGTACACTAAAAAGAATAAAATATATATATATTATTCAAATTTTTAGAGCCGGGTAACGCCATACGAGAACCAAATGAGATTGATGACCTTGAGCCAATTGTGATGCAAGGTATCCGTTAAACAAGCACGACGAAATGCTTCTCTGCTCAAAAACAAAATTGTTGACTCGAGTAATAATAAACGGACATTTGTAACTCCCAATTCATTTTGAGAGACATGTCGCAAAACAAAAGCATTTATAACAAATGTCAAGCATCGAAATGCAACCTTAAATTATTAAAAAATAATCAACATAACGGTGAATAGTATTTTGAGTATAAAAATAATGGACATAACATGTTAACTAACTTGCAAGAGTATGTTGAGCGATGCGTTTTCAACGCTACTTTTCAAGAAATTTTTCTTCATTATAGTTTATTAGTTACCAAAATGTTGCATGTTCACATAATTTATCTTTCGTAAATAGGTACCTAAATGAATTCCATGAAAATATTTTTTTAAATTTTTAGTGTGACTACAAAAAATAAAAGAATTACCCAGTATAACATCATTATAGTTATTTATTATTTAGACAACGAATACCGCCAACTGAGCAATGGTATTTTAAATAGAACATATTAACAATTCACCCCACTTGACAAAATTCAGCATTATGTAGGTAAATTATTTGGAATTCATTTATCAGTAATTCAATTTTAAATTTAATAGGTTTATATTTTATACTATATACGTGTCTACGTTGTATTTTATTAGATAATCGACATCACTTTTTAAACTTAAGTTTGTCTGTGAAGTACTTGAGGTACAGTTTGTCTGAGGTGTGAACTTTGTAATATTTTATCTACGCTCACTGCATGCTGTGAAAGTGTGAGATGTGAATAATCATGAATAAAAATTGAAGATACTTCCGAGGTCCGACGTAGACGGTAGAAACACAGAACAACTGTCGAGGTTCAGATTCCGAATCCAAAATCCAGTTCCCCGACCCCCGTAGATTTGGCACTTATCACTTATCAGCTTAAAGTAATAACTGATAACTTACTGATAAGGTGGTAACTGGTAAACGCAATGCTTATACATATTTAGTTGCCTATGTATTTCTTAAAAGGAGTTAATAATCATGTTTTTTCATGACTTAAAATTCAAGGCGGATAAATAATTAGGAATTTGTCTATTACACTTGGTAAAAATATGTGTGATTAATATAAATATTCCACTCCCCAATAGGCAATATGCCAAAATTATAATTTCTATTTTTTAAATGTATTACTACTACTTACTAGCTAAAATAATTTTGAAATCTGAATGTTTTAATATATTATTGTGTACACCATGATGATTGATAGAGTGTGCGGATTCGTTCGTCACACACTCGTGGGTCGATGGATGGGTCCAGTGGCCTAGGCAAGGGTGACGTGGGGGTCAGATTCCCCCCTCATTGGATTTTTATTACCTTAGTAAAAAGTTTTGAGAGTCGGGCATTTTTAAAAATTCCCCTACCATTTAGCTATGTCGTTTATTTTTTTTTTTGATCCCCCTTTCAGAAATCATGTCTACGCCACTGGATAGGTCAGCCCAGTGCTTTTACAGGTTTACGTAAAATATACTATGTGGTGTTCATAGTTTCATACAACAAGTAACAACAACTTTAGTCATTAATTTATTATACGTCATAATGTTATTATTTTAGATTCTGAGCGTATCAATGAATGTACTATTGATTGTACAATGAATAGTGTGCGTGTGTGTGTATTTTAAGTTTTTTTATTGTGAATGTCATCGCCATTTGGGGCAGAAAAAATTTCACCATACCAGTTAATTTTTACTTTCACGTAACCGAAAACCTCAATAAATACGTAAGTATTATTATTTTTATTGAGATTTGGTAGGTAACTAAAAAATTGCTGGTTAATTCTTCATACCAAGTTCATGATTCCCACGTGAACACGAGCATGTTCAGTGGGGCCCATTATTATTTATTGTGTTGAAATAAATATAAATATTCTCTTTGATACGAAGTATAAGAAAATTAAGAAACAACATTTTACTGTGTAAATGAAATAATTGTATAACTGGAAATTATAAGAATATTTTATAATTATTGTTACCTATATTATAATAAAATAACAATTGTATAATAAACATTAAACATAAATAATACGAATACTTATAATAACATATAATATATATACATCACATTTTCAAATTCAATAAAAACATCGCCCAATATGTCTAGTATAAAAGCACATGACAAAAAATGTACATCCTTTTCACAGTGTAGTTGTAACAAAGTTGTTAAAACCAAATATTTAGGCGTCACATTTGATCAACACTTAAGATGGAACTTTCATATATCGGAGCTTAATATGAAACTGCACAAATTATACACATTTTACAATATGTCAAAACACTTTTTAAATATTCACTGTCTAAAAAATACTTACTATAATTTAACCCAATCCCTGATAGAATATAGTATAGTAGTTTGGGGTAACGCGGCACAAACCCATATAAATTGTTTACAGATAGCACAAAACACCTCCTTAAAAATAATCTATCACAAACCTAGGTTTCACTCATCCAAAAATTTATACTCCGAAGCCAAAATACTAACAGTAAAACAATTATATTATAAAAAAACTCTATATTACATGTCAAAAAAAAATTTAATACAACCGGTCGTTCATACTTATAACACAAGAACTGAAAAGTTAATATACCCAAAAATGACCATAACTAAATACTACAATAGCTATATGATAACTGGATTGAAACTTTATGAAAAAATACCCATTTCTATAAAAAACTATCCAAACTTTGATACCTTTAAATTATTAATTAAGAAATAGTAATTGACAAATGAAGTAAATCCTTAGGTTAACACACAAATCACATAGTATAATATTATTTTTATTTTTATCTTTATTTTGTTTTTATTTTGTTCTTATTATTCATTTATGTTATATACAAAATCTTTTTAAAAAACTCGCGATTGTTATTCATATATAGATAGGTAACTTCAAGGTACTTTTTTATTATTATTTACTCATTTATTTTAATTAACTAATATTATCCACTTTAATCATTTCAATTATATTCTTTTAGAGACTTACGTCTATCAATACAAGGAAAAATCCTTAGTGATAGACGTTGCAGTGTAATAATAAATATTAATCATGTACATATTATCTTCAAACTGCTAAATAAACATTCATTATTATTATTATTAATATCAATATCAAATACGAAAATAATGAATTATAATTCAGAAAAATCCAGGCTTTTTGATGCGGTGGAGACAATTCTCATCGTCTGTCCGAGTGAAGCTGTGCACGTATTGCTGATAATATTTCCCCCGGGTCAAGCTAGTAACTCCATTATTTTTCATGTGATATTTGACTTTTTGCTTAGTATTTGGATTTACCGTGTTTTCATATCAAATATATTGACTTTCCGCATATTTTTTTATTTTAAATTGAATTTTATGATAGATTTTAATAGGAACTATGCTATTTTCACATCAAAAAACGGTATAAAACCATCAATGTGACAAAAATCTCGAATTTTACGAAAATTGGAGTCATCCTGTTTTTGCTCATAGCACGGCAAATATTGGTAGTTATCTGATTTCATATTTCATGCTGCATTTTATTTCTTGTTCGTGTGGACAAATGGACAATAATAAACATTTGATGAAGTTGTCAAACATTTCAAAGTTAAAACCTTAATCCAAATAATGTATAGGTTTATACTTAAATATATTTATCTTAAATAAGTTTTCAGTGTGCTTATGTCGCATAATATGCAGAATTTTACTATGACTTGGAAATTAAATATTTAAACGAAGTAAATAGTTTGTTACTCCGTAGTCCGGAGCTCCATTCCCTTATTCTTTTTAAAACAAACTTCCAATTTCCATAGACCGCATGACACTATACAAATAGAAATAGAGATTTATTCCATCCCATATTCCCATCCCATCCTCACAAACTACAATATGATAAACAATTTGTATAGGTATTTAACTGTCAAACCATAATTAGATACTTAGGCATAGGAAATGTTTTGATAAGTACTAAAGTACCTATAAAATAAAATAAGAATAAAAAGTAAATATTATATAAATATAATATATAGAATCACGGTTATCTATACCAGTGGTTCCCAAAATGTTACGACCACAGCACCACTAGGAAAAAGTTTCGTGTTTCGTGAAACTCCAATGTCTGTAAAACGAATATTTCATAGCAATATATTATAATAGTAACTAATATTTATAGGCAAACTTTTTCTCCAAGTATAATATAAAACAATTTTCTCAATATTCACATAGGTACATCTGGCGGAACCCTAAGATTGTCCCACGAATATCTCGCGAGTCTTGCAGGATAAAATATATTCATACCTCATATATTAGTAATTCTATTATATTTATAAAATCTGCTGAATAGACATGATAATATATTAAATACCTATAT
This sequence comes from Acyrthosiphon pisum, assembly GCF_005508785.2. Classification (NCBI taxonomy): domain Eukaryota; kingdom Metazoa; phylum Arthropoda; class Insecta; order Hemiptera; family Aphididae; genus Acyrthosiphon; species Acyrthosiphon pisum. Next base: position 55,942,813 of record NC_042494.1, read on the forward strand.
GGTTATATCTAAAATCATGCCTTTTCCTGTTTAAAATATATTTAAGTATAATATATATAGGCGTAAAATGGGGGGGTCTAAGGGGGCTATAGCCTTCCTGGATATTTGTTTAGTCCCCCCCACCATTTCGTAATTCTTTTAGTTAGATTTTTAGCATATAAATGTTGTACTGTTGTGTACCAAAAATATAATAGGTTATAGCCCCACGAGTGGCGGATCCAGGGTTTAATTTAGGGGGGACCTCCTAAAAAAATTACTTATAAGCCATAAATACTTTAAAATATTTCTGTAAGTAAAAAGAGGAGTCTGTTGCCTGTTGAAGAGGTCTGGGGGGCTGAGACCTCTACCCCCCTGGATCCACCACTGAGCCCCCCTATATAAATTCATCACGCCTATGATAATATATAAATGCATAGTAATGTATCGATTTACCTAGCTATTCTGCTATTAAATTATTGTAATATGTGTATGCTACCAATATATTTTACCTTCTTATGTACGTATATCTGTTTAATGTTTAGTGCTGATCATTATCATTAACTTAAGACAATATTATTGAATATTATAACATAATATTATTATATTCGATATTGTATTATATGTTTAATTTTGTGTATATATATATATATATATATATAAAGTAACAAGTATATTATTTACGATTTTATTTTAAACATTTTAGAACATTTAAATTGGTACATTACATCAAATTTAAAAAAAATATTTGATATAAATATGTTTAATAATTTTAATTGGATAATAGTATAATACAACAATAATACATATGGTATGCATTGTATTTTACTTCTATATAATTAACTTACAATACCGATTAGCAGATTAAATCTGATTAAATCAAATTTTGATGATCAGCAGAAAAACATTTCGTTGTATTGATTTTCCGTTGGATATTTACAACCTAGCTGGTTAATAAACTTTAATGTGTGGATATCTAATTGAAGAGATTTAAAGTGCTCTACTATATGCCTCCAGATAGTATCTTTACCAGGCGTTTTATTATGGCACCAAATAACTGTTAACGGATTGCCCTTGTCTGTATTACTTTCATCAACTAAAATAAAAAATAAAAAAACAATTTAGTTATGTGGCACAACATTATATTAATTGCAACTATTAAAGACTTTTTATACAATGAAATAATGTATTATTTAAATATCGTAATTACGTGGATAACTAATGTATACAACTCACAGTCTCACAAAGAATCGCAAAAATGTATATGTTAGGGTCTAACAGTTAGACTTAGACAATACCTACTAAAAATATTTAAAAGTTAAATGTAATTTATAAAACTATATATAAGACGTATAGAAGAAATTCTCCGTAATAATATGCCCTAATGGCGAATACTAATTTCATAACACTATTATCTAATATAATAAGCTCTTATAACTATTTAAATATAAATTCTTACTTTCGGCCATTGTGGTGATCATATAACCATCCTTTTCACTAGAGCCGATAATGGTAATTCTATACCTTAAAAAAACTAAAAACAGGCATATATTATTAATTAATTAATTAATTATCTTATTATTTTTATTAAACGATTAGGTATGTTTGATGTTGACCCCCGATCATCTTATATGTGCTTACATTTTTGTCCAATAACATTGTCAGTAATAGAGCATTCCGATGCTGATAATACACTCAACGGCATTGTAGCTCCTAAAAAATAAAATATTATCTATTATTAGTTGTACTTTTCACATAAAAATTGATTTTTGATAATAATCGAAAATGTAATTAGATTTTATAAGTTGTATATTGAAATAACCGTGCTTGAAACTTGAAAGTCGAATAAATTGGGAAAATTACAGAAGAAGACAGCGCATGACCGTCAAGGCGTATAGACTATAGACCTTAGACCATAAGCTGGTATAATTATTATAGTATCTAGTGACCCGAGTCCGAGTGGATCTTGGAATGAAATAACTGGTCCGACAATTTGCAGATTCGACTTTAGTTGGACACTATAATTAATTGAATATTGTTATAATATAGATACGATTATAAGATGTTATTTACAAAATAAAGACGCGATATGCAAAAAAAAGTTGGTACCTAATAGTGGTGTTCCGCCTCTTACAGCACCACCATTTTCACTGCCCTTTTACAAGCACTTAGTCGTAACGTATTACATATTTACATAGATACAATGTTAAATAATTTATAATTATTATAATATAATATGCTCATTGCTTACGGCTGTAAATAAAACCTTGAATGATTTTATCATCGCCCGACGGCGCTGCACCTCCTACATCGACTGTTACTGTAGAGGACCTGAAGATCATAATTGTAAGCGAAAGCGTATGGAAAAATAGTTTCCATTATTATAATAATACAAATTAGGTACAATTTATGAGAAGTATAGTTGTTGTTCGGTCATATTTTAACTTTTGGGCTCATGAAAAAGTAAAAACTACTTACTCGTTGTTGATCGAATTCATATACACTAGCCAGCCATTCTCCTGGAGAGCAATAAAGTCTGCTGATGTACATTCGCACGGTTTTTCGTTATCTATTTATGAAACAAAATTATTTCTACATTTTACAGTTTGAACACACTGTGTCGATTATTAATGTATTAATATTGTATATCATAAATCGTTGACGTTATATTAATACGTTAATAGCTGCATATTGACGCAAAAAAATATCTTCTGTTATAGTTACCTACATGTTGTTCAAGTGTTCTACAAACGATTTAAGATACCTAGTACTATCTTAAATCGTAGTTCTACATTTCTGTGTATTATATGTAGGTACTTATAAATTGTAAGGTGTATTTATTTCAGGATTTAGGCCAACTATTCTGATTTTTGAGCCACTGTTCGATGGGATAGATTTATCCCCCTGGATTTTTTCAGTGGTAGTGTTTTTATAAATATTTTATTATCTTTGAGAATATTGATAATTTGTTGTTATCTGTGTTCCAAAAGTAATGGTAAGGATATAAGGCCATTTTTGAGAAGCCACCTGTTTTGGCTCTATACAATATATTCATAGGGATATTCAGTGGTGTAGGAGAAAGCGGACTTAAGTATAATTTTAACCCATCCCTCAGTAAATTAAAACGTTTACACTTTTTAATTCAGATGGGTTTTCGATGTAGGTATTTGACATTTGACCCATTGTAGGAGTTTCTTGCTTATTATTATTATTAAATTATTTAGTTATTTTCAAATCATTAAGAAATTCCTACAATTCCACTTGACCTTTATGCTATTAGATTTCAATGCCCCAAGGGCAAAGAGTACAGTATTAATATTAAAATATAACATTCTATAATACTCCTATATTGCAGTTGTATTAATATAATATTATTATCCTCTAAACGTGATATCACTGTGTTTAATAGTTTAAGCATAAATAATATAAGAAGCAACCATATTAATTTGTAAATAAAAAGAGAAGACTCATATTATTAGTTTAAAAATGTTTTTTTTTGTTTTTACTTTATTAATTATCACCTCGATTATTACTAACAATAATAGTTTTCTAAAAAATAAGTCAACAATTATTAAAAAATAATTGTGTCATAGAAAAAATTACTGTTGAATATTTTTGTGAATGCCTTCCTGCAGGGTCTCCAAATTGTAATATTTTAGGTCAATTACAATTTACAATTATTTTATCACCCATTTACCCTGATCTCAAGTATAAGGTCATTCGTAAAATATAAAATACAAATTTAAATGTACAATACAAGTATTTTAAATGTGTTTAAACAAAACCGTACTTGTAAAAATATTACAGTCTTTGCCGTCTTTGCATCCAGTCGCCATAACTGCATACCACCTGCCAGTGAACTAAAACAGTAATACCAAGATCATTAGATTTTTAAATATTTGAATTATTTTTTTAAATTATTAAGTATTTATTGATAAACCATTTTTGAATAAACAACTTAGAATAGAGGTCCAAAAAAGTTAAATTATTGATTGAAATATAAATATGAATGATACTTATCATGTACATAACAAGTTTTTATTAAAAATGATTTAGAGATAAGATTATATTGCTAATTTACAACCATAAGAAAACGTTTGAAATGTCAATGAAATGTCAATGAAATAAAATAATTATATTTACACATAGTTATTTTTTAAAACAGAGAAATAATTATTTGAAAGCATTTTTTTTACAAATGTAAGTATTTAAATATTTGTCATCTTTCGAATAAGTATACGATCATACGCTTTATTTTAGAAGTATTGATAAGTACTTGGCATACATACACTTCGAAATAAGTAATAATGTAATTAAATGAATTGTACAATACATTACATTTGTAGTTTCAATAGAATAGTCTGCGTTAATGCCGTGGAAACATTCTCCTCCCAAGATAATTAAAATTGCCGAAAACACCGTAAGCTTATTCATTGTATTTGATTTTTTTTTTAACGACGCTGGTCTGGTAATTTGCGTTATTCAAAACAAAAGTGTATCCATTTCATAATATGCTATACAATCATGATATCGAAGTTCGAATGACTATACTGTGTGATTTGAACAGTTGCATGGTATTGTGTATTTAGATAATTAAAAAATTAAATCATATAATGTTTTGTTGTTTAAACAGATGCGTGATTTTAAACTGTATTGTATTCCATTTTTTATATTAAAAATTAAAATGCAAGAATAAGTAAATATTTACTTCATAATTGTTCAAAATTGATTAGTGCTCTAATTGTTTTTAATTTGAATTAATTATTTCAACAAAAAATTATCCAACACATTAACACGTTATAGGTTACTTTATTTTACTTATTTACCGATACATAAATATTATTAATTGCAATTCATTTTAGAAATGCAGAAAATAAATTATAAACAGAAATTTTATGTAATTGTTTTTATTAATTATTATGTTATAACTGTTGAAGAGTTGGGAAAATTACCTTTATAATTATCATTTATATCAAACAAACTATAGCCTTCGAGACATAAAACTCACGAGGAATCTATTGTATTCAAATGTCCAACTATTTATCCTATATAGGTAATAAAATTATAAAGTTTTAGGATTTTTTATCCAGTGAATTATTTGCAAATGTTTGTGATTTTGACGAATTTCCGTAAATATTTTAACTTTATTGTAACTCTGGTATGGACAATATTCATTAATTAGGTATTAATATTTTTTACTTGTAAAAAACATGGTGAAAATATAGAATGTGAAATAGGTATATGATATATTGCTGTTGCAATTGTATTTAATTTCATTAATAATAATATATGATGTAGTAATGATTCATAAATTATAATACATACTACATAGCCTGCACAATATATAGCTGGTAATCAGGGCCACAACTAGGCTTTGTGGGGCCCTAGTGCAAATTTTATTGTGGGGGCCCTCTTAAAGGCATTTTGTGTTTTGGGGGCCCCACTTAAGTGGAAAGGAGGCCCATTTGGGGGTGCTATGCACCCCCAGTCCCCCCGTTAGTTGCGGCAGCAATACTGCTGGTAATACCATATAGCTGTAGCAGAGAGAAATGCAGGTATACATGGTTATTGAATTATATTTATATACCTATTAATTAGTATTCATTTAATCATTTATAGATTTATTGATTTGCCTTCTTGTTATTATTGTTTAATAAACAATAATAATAATTTAATAATTAAACTAAAAATTTTTTGTCCTGGGGTGGGGGGGGGGGGGAAACGTCCATGGAACCATGGGAGGGACGTCTTACAATCATCATAAATTAATAAGTAACAACAAAGCGGATAAGTGGATGTCGCTCTGCTGTACCTATAGTAAGTTACAAGTGAGTCACTGTAATGGATGGTGTTAAATTTGAATTCAATGATATACTATCATTGTATAAGAAAAACGATTCTGATTTCTGAGCGAAGACGGTCCTTGATATTAATAAGTACCTATAATATATTTGATGATAATATTATTGTGAATAAAGTAATTTATATATAACCTATTTACGTGGAACCTTGTTTTAAATTTTCAATCCTTAGATATAAAAATTGAACATCTTATACATTTTTAATAATTATTAAATTTTAAATTTGATAAATTTGGTCAAAATTCGAACTTTAAATACTTATATGAATATCCAATCTTGTAAAAATATGAACTTCAAACGCTCATAAAAATTCAATTTAATTTGCTTGTAGACATTTTTTTTTTGATAAAAAATGACAATCTTATGAGAAATCCTGTATTACATTTTATAATTTTAGATTTAAATAGAAATTTTCTTATGAATTTCTAACTCAAAACAATTTGCACATTTTCGTAAATTTTACGTATTTTTTCAATATTTATATTTTAAATGCTTATAAAAAAATTGTGCCTATGTATTTTTAATATTTTTCAACTGCTATTGTAACAATATATCAGGAGTCTTACATTAAATATTCACACTTTTTTACCCAACAAATAACATTTTATTGATTTGATATTTAAGTTAAAATAATTTAATAGTAATATAAAGTTTTTTCTGGCCCTGGAAATTTTTTTTTTTAATTATCTGGACCACCATACAATTTAATTTCCGAAACCTTGTCCTAAACGCCGGAGGCTAAACGACCGGCAGTTTAACTATTAAAACTTCCGGTGTCCAAATGTCCCATCTTAATATTTGACGGGGATGAACCATCCGTTTACAATGCGAGTTGCGACACAAGTTAAGTACGTACATTAGGTTTTTATTTATTATTTACGTTTTATAACCACCACATTTCCAACAAATCGGAATTTATCATTTAAAAAATGTTATTATTGTTAACTATAGGACAGTATAAAATAAATTCTAATTGTACAATAGAATAATGTGTTGTAAAAAAAAATTACCGAGACCTTTTTTTTCGTAAAACGCTGTACATATTTTTTCAGAGTGAATTTTTTTGGTGTAATCTACGACGACGTTATTGGTGGTTTTATTATATTTTATATGGGGCTGCAACAAGTAACAACACATGTGTGTATTAAACATTTATACTGCTGCAGTATTGTGTTGGTTTCTTTTCGATGGATATTACAACGGCGTAGCGGTCGGTCAGTTCTTGGAATTCTTACTGTATACACTATACAGTGTAGGGGTACTACAGTATAGTAATAATAATAATATACAGGTAGTTTCATCTGTTCAGTCACTTTTCATTGTACCTATATTGAAACATTTGAAACGTTTTATTTTTTGCGAGCAGCGGCCAGCGAGTATATTATATTTTACAACATTTAAGACGTATAAGATATTTTATGTGTTGTATACGTCTGAAAACAAACCGGATGTATTTTTATTCTGTATCCGCAGCGCCACAAGTGCGTGCCATACCCATACGCGTATAATATAATATTATATAGATGGTATTATAGTCCAGGGGTGGACAAACTTTTTTTCGATAAAGATTACCGAAAATATTATAATATTATTTTCCTCTGAAGTTTGAGTCTCCTCAAATACAAATTAAATTACAATAAAAAAAAACCGATTGATAGGTCGTTCGCGATCGATTGTTTGACCGCCCCGCCCCATAGGTTATAGCGAATTACCCAAAAATGTAATGTTTTTTTAATGGATGGCAAATACTTACACACCAATGCCAAGATAAATGTGTGCAACACACAAAATTCTAATAACTCACATATATGTGGAAGTCTGAAAAAATGATTTTTTTTTTTAAATCGTTAGGAATAAGGTCACCAAATTATTGGCAATACAATAATACGTTTTATTAGGTACAATAAATATTTATACAGCTGTGTGCTAAATGATACCTTAATACATACTAAGTATATTATATTATAATTTATAATAATAGTTTCGACGACTTTTTTTCATCATACATTATGGTACCTTATTCAACCGTGGGATTTTCAAACACAACACTCGCACAGTGAATAAGTTACCTTGATGTATGACAAAATAAATAATATGAGCAAGCCTAAGAAAATACCATAACGAAGATTATACATTTAAGTTGAATTATTCAATATTTAACAGCAAAAAAAATAAAAATAAACTAAATATTATTAAAATATTCTATAAATATTAATAATTACAATACTATATTATAGTACATTACAAACATGAAAATATTGTGTTTTGAAAAATAAAAATATACATTTGATAAAATAATATAATAATTATAATACTATTTAGTATTAATACCATGCGAAAAAAATTGACGATTTCTTATGAAATTCCGTAGGTAACAATAACATCTTTAGATTTCCACAAAAAGGCTAAAGACGTATGTGTTACCAATAGGAATCTTTCACAAATAATAAATATTCCTATGGACGCAGATTTGTCAAAGTCTAGTATTTTGAAATTTAAGATAGCTGGTATACGAAACAATTTCAACCGGCTCTATTAAATCCCAAAGAATACTAAACCATGTACGCGCAGCCGAGTTTTCGAAAGATATCCAGGGTAATGGCGGTAGTGGAGATACAGAATTATCTTGGAATATTTATAATAGTATTTAACTAAATCTCATATAGAAAATCCGCATTCCGTTACCCACCTTGAATCCAATACATGATTTCAAAAAGTAAAAACTACAAATAGTTTTTATTAATCCGTTGTTTATATGATGCATCATAGAGTAGTAAACATCTTTAGCAGAATATGATTTGTATGTTACTAGCAAAAAATGTTTATACTACCCGAATGATTGCTCATTACTGCAGCTATGCATGCCTATATCATATTATAAAATACTAAAATATATACAAAACTAAAAACTAAATGATATCTATATAGGTATTATGCATTTACGCGTTTATAGGTAAGTATTTTGAGTATATTATATAATTTTTAAGACACTATATTATATAATCGAAACTAAATTTTGTACGTATATGATAATATAGAATGTTTCTAATTTAATAATATAATGTAAGTAAATAAGTTAAAAAAAAATAAATTAGGTTTGAATAATTATGCATTTAAATTATACATTCATATAAAATAAAAATACATAACATTAAGGTTAGCTGCTAATTACAGTCGCATTTCATGATGTAAAATTAAATAAAATTATGGTTGCGAATGTGGTTACCATCAATCGGTAGTATAAACTCTAGTCACAATTTTAAAATTCACTGTTACTAAGAGTTATACTAACAGTTGATAGTTACCTCAGCTGTATAATATTATTTATTAGTTATTACTTATTACAATACGATATACAAACCTATACAATAGTTTTTAGATACATAATTTTTTTTTTTTTTAAATACATAAATAATGCGGTATATATTATAATATATAATATAAATAATTATTAAGATTACCTCAAAGATTTCCTGCATGGTGGCGAATTCAAGATATTAAACAACTCGTCTCTCAGCGTCCGCATTAATCGGTTTCTACGGTTCAAAACACGATCTTATACTGATCCCGAACGCAGTAAGAGCGTGGGCGCGCGCGTTTAGCCTTTGTATAATATTGTGCGTAGAAGGTCAGTCAAGCGAGAAGGGATGATGATGATGGTATACCAGCTACCTGCTTGCGCCAATGGTCGTTTACAGGGCGATTTCACTCAATTCCTCTGAAATATGTAGAGAACGAAATCATGTGGTTTTACAACACGATAACATGTTTTCAATACATATAGCGCCTCATGTTCAATAACATGGTTCTTACTTCTTAATAATTTTGTATTATATATTCGATATACCTATCAAACCACATCTATAATCTATATACAATATATATAGTACCTACACTTATATAGTTATATATTATATTTTATAATATGTTTTAATATTCAGTATACATTCACGTTATCTATGTGCGGGCAATCTAAATTATCTATAGTTTTTGAGCATATTGTTGCCTGTTGGACATCGCAAAAAAATAAAAACTGAAAAAATGTCCGAGGACAGTCTGCTTTGAAAAAAGTTGGACAAAATGTCCAAAAATACAAAATATTTTATTATATTTTTTTAAAATCACAATTGTTCAAGAAAACGTAACCTATTTTAAATTATTATTGTAGAGTGCAATGATCGATGTCTGTTTTGACTATTTATTATAAATTGTTTATAATATCTTTAAAAGCTAAAAGGTTTATATTTTTTCTTATGTATTTTACAACTTACTTTTATATTGACCATTATTTTATATTTTTGTATCGAACTTTAATATTTGTTAACTGTAGGACGTAGGTAATAACTAATAAGTACCTATAAGGAATAGTAATCAAATATAATACTGCACTGCAGTGTACCCTCGGTAGCTAGAAATTCTCGACATCTCAAACAAATTAAACTCTTCTTCAAATATCAATAACACATTAAGATTTTAATAACTCTAAAACCCACCGCGTCCGAAATCGTTTTCACCAAAACTTAATACATAAATTCATTAATTGTACCTATATTCTTTCTATATTATATCTATATTATATTAAAATGTATTCTAATAATAAATATACCTATTTCAAATTTTCAAATATGTAGAAAATGTAATAATGTGAATATGTGATGTTTATTGTTTATATTATATATTACACAAAATATTTCAAAAGGTGTAAAGAGGTACGTTTTATTATACGTATAGGTACCATTGGTGGTAGTGTAGTACTTATAATATTATGTATTATGGATATACCAATATGCATGGACCTATGCCCTGCTACTACCATAATTTATCACGAACAATTCAATTGTATTTTGTATAGTGACAAGTATAGTCATGTAGACCTACCTGCGATCTTGGCTGAAAACTCAAAATTCGGGTTTTGAAAATATCACAGTATATCATATTGTGTGCGTGCGTGTGTTGTGTTGTGGGAGGGTGTGACGCGTGTATAATATTATATATATATATATAATATATAATATATGTATAAAATGATATATATATATATATATATGTATAAATATATTATATATGTGTATATTATATACCGTCAGGTGTTCACCATCAAACAGGTACTTCTAAACGTTGTGTGGACTGAACATGTCTGTTCAACCTGCAGTGCTGTTCTTTATTGGCATAATCTGTAAGGTGAATAAATAAATATTTCATTTGTATTTGCAAAAAAAACATTTAGGTACTTATCGAATCACTATATCACTATTTTTTTTTTAAATTCTTTGTCACATATTTAATTAAAATCATGTGGTTAAGTATAATAGGTAATTTTCGTTGCTTAAACAAATAATAATAAAGTATTATCAATATTGATTAAAGTGTAATAAGTAATTCATGAATTCACACATTTGACACACAAGCCATTTAAAATAAATACTCAGATTTGTAATTTTTACAATATCATTTAATTTAATCTATAGAGAAAATTCAACAAAACAAAATTAACGCCATTTTATAATGTGTAGAGAATTTTTTTTAATAACTATGATGATTAGATAATATAGAATATAGATGCATTGATGCATATATGAAAGAAATGGTTCAGAAATATAATATTTTTTATGTTTATATTTAAATTAAATTGCCTACCAATATAAAAAAAAAATAGTTAACTATATACGGAAGGACCGAAGTGTTATCGATATTGTTTTTGTATACAATTTTATTATACCCAACAAACAGTTAACTCATATTCATATTATTTTCATTGAAGTAATACAAAAAAAAATCACAAATTTAATTTATTCTTTTATGTTATAGATAAGATAATACGTTATGTAGGTATTTCCGATTTCGACATTTCGTTTTAAATACGGGGGAATTCTGGCTCATAATATCTGGTTTGCTCACCAGTGGTAATAAGTAATAACTGGTCCAATACAGCGTTTGACGTATGTGATTTTAACGAATGGCAACTTATACTAAAAGACTTTAAAACTACATTCGTATAATCGTATGAATTTGTGTCTTACAAAAAAATATATAAATTATGAAAAGTATTCTTAAATATAAACAGCCAATCCATTATAATCTAATACAGCTATTAAACTTTTTATTAGATGTAGGTATTGTATAAATTAAATATTTAAAAGTGTAATTTGAGCAATATAAGTTGAAATAATCACAAAAATTACTTAAAATGATGCAATAACATTTTTTATTGATTTGATTGAACTATCGTTATTAAAATTGCATTGGGTATATACCTAAAATTATTATTCAAAATTTCAAAATTTTACAAATTATTATGTAGGTATTTAAGAATCCACAACATTTTTAATTTAAATACTTTAGAATGTGATTTTTAAAGAAATTTAAATATTAGGTACCTATGTTAAAGAGACAAGTACACAATTTAATTTGATGGAATTGTTTTTTCGTTTACTTACGAAATATTAAATGTATTGATTTTAAATATATTAGGTACTATTGCAGCAAAAACAAGTTCTCATGTCTTTTAAAATAATGACAGTCAGTTGTCGTTTACGCAAGTATTTCATGAAAAATAAAGTAAGTCAAAATATTATTATACTAGCTGCGATCTATAAGGAAAATATTATTTTAGAATTATTTTTCATTTGTTTTTATATGGGGCTCGAAATACTTTTGAGTGGGCTAAGTCTTGTACATAATTTACGCAGTGGAATACGAATACGCTATATGATATTCGTAGAACTCACAGCATAGATCAAATAACACAATGTCAATATAGATAGTCAATGTCAATGCTATCATTTATCGCTCATTATTTTAATTTGATTTGCCTCACTAGTGGCACATGGTAGTAGAAATCTCCTGGATACTAAGTACCTAAATAAGTCTTATTTTTCACATCCTCCTGCCAAAATGCGCCACTTGTGAGCCAAATCCAAATTAAAACAATGAGGAATAAATTATTGCACTGAAGTTGTTCATTTATATAGTGTTATTTAATCTATGCTTAGAAGATTTGAGACCATTTGTGGCGGGCCATGGGGGGGGAGGGATTGTGTGATCAGCACCCTCTGAAATCATTATTTATGTAATTTATTGTTAATTAGTAGTTATTTTATATTAGTAAAATAATAATAAATAAGTTCATACGTATTATGTATTGGGCAAAGAATCGTTAAATATATACCCAACTATTATGATTGTTTTGAAAAGGTTAAAGCTTAAAAAAATTAAGTAAATTTTAAATAAATTTTTAAGTAAAATGGTCGGAGAGCTGTTTAAGTTGTTGATGAAACTTGGCTACAGTTCACCCTATGTTTGCATATTATGTAAGATTTCATCAGTCTCTCAGTGACAAAATTGTGTTTAAACTGTAATTGACATGTAGATTGTAGATTGTACGAAGAAACGAACATCAGTAGATATGTATTCGTTTATCACGGTGTTCGCATATCACGTTATTCGTTATTACTTATTTATTAACCTAGTATTGTAATATTGTATGCCAATATTTTAGATTCTGATTGGATGAATGAGACGATGAATGTATTGGATTTGACAATGATGTGTGTTTTTTTATTTTTGTGTCTGTCATCACGGTTTGGGGCAGTAAAACTGCTTCGATTTCTTCAACAATATCTTGTTTGATGGGAAAGTGAATCTAGTTGGGGCATTAGGGAGGTCAAAATTTAAAATTTCCAATAGTTTTAAAAAGCGCCGTAAAATACAAAAGAAAAATTAAGGAAAAACGAGAATTTTTACGCAAAAGCTGTTTTCGAGAAAATTGATTTTGGTTTTTGGTGTAACTTTAAAACAAATGACCGTAGATACATGAAATTTTCACTGGTTGTTTATATTTCCATTTTCTATACATGATAAAATTTTAAAAATATTTTGATTTGTTTTGAACTGTTTAGGGACATTTTCAGTTTCCAATTTTATTAGTTTTTTTTTCTATAAATGTATTAAAACTTTATTTGTTGATTAAAAATACTTGAAAATTTAATGCATGGCTCCTACTATATTGTTACAATGACATTTGAAAAATAGTAAAAATCCTTAGTTACAGTTTTTTTTTATAAGCATTTAAAGTTCAAAAATTGACAAAATATGTAAAAATCACAAAAAAAATGTCTACAAAAAAGTCAAATTAAATTTTTATGAGGGTTTGAAATTCATATTTTTACAACATTTGATATTCGCTTGATTTCTAAAGTGACGATTTTCTTATTTTATTGTAATTAAAAAACGAAGGACTGTAGATACTTCAAAATTTCACTGAATGTTTATATTAGCATTTTCTATATACGATAAAATTTTGAAAATAATTTGACTCTTTTTGAGCTGTTTACGGACATGGTCAGTTTTCAATGTTTTTAGTTTTTTTTTCTATAAATATCAATTAAGTTTTATCTGTTGGGCCAAAAAGTGTACAAATGTAATACAAGGCTCCTGATATATTGTTACAATAGCAGTTGAAAAATATTAAAAATACATAGGCACAATTTTTTTTTTAAGCATTTAAAGATCGAATTTTGACAAAATTTATCAAATTTTAATTTGAATAATTATTTTGTAGTTAAAAATGTATAAAATGTTCAACTTTTGTATCTAAGAATTGAAAATTTAAAACAAGATTCTACGTAAGTAATTTTTTCTGTTACCAAAAAATCTAAAAAATACATTTACACAGTTTATTTTTATAGTCATTTTAAGTTCAAATTTGGACGAAATTACATATTAAAAACCTAGAATGACTATTTTATTCTTGTGATTGCATAATATTATTCGTGGGTATACTGGAAACTTCTAAAGTATACTATAATATATCTATGATAGTATCATGGTTTCTTGTTGATGTATAACGCGTTATAAGTACCTAATAGATATTGTGATATGATTAATTTGGAATTTATTATTATATAATATTATTGTAAACCATAGGTTAATGTAGTTATCAATATTATTATCATTATATCAAAATGTGTTGTAAACAAAACATTCCATTTTTGGTTCGAATATTATTAAAATTTACTAACAAAAATACAAGACTATATTAGGACTGTTGAAAGCTGGTAGTTTTTTTGTGCAGTTTTTTGTGCAGTTTTTTGTTGCAATTTTTTGTTCAGTATCAATAAGCGGAAAAAAATATATTTCCAGAAATCCAATTTTAATTTCGAAAAAAACATAACAATTTCTTCGCTTTTTGTGTGTTTTGTTGGAAGTTTTTTTTTTTAGTAATTCAAAAGTAAAAGTGAATTTTGAAAAAAAAAAGAAAATTACTCTGGTACTATAATACTAATTAAACAATACTACAGATCATAAATCCATTTCCTACATAATCTAGAAAAGAGATTAAGGAATTCAAATATATGTTTTCAAAATTAAAATAGCCAAAAGGGCTTTTGCTACTGGGTGAATTTGTCTTCCACTTTTTGGGAGTTTTGTAGCACATGTAAGTTGAACATTTTTTTATCACAAAATATACAGACTTGACTGCACTGTACTTTACTGGGGTTCAAGAATCTTAGCCGTCGTTTATCTTAAATTACATAAAGCGTTCGGGGAACTCGCACACACTAATGATCAGTCACTACTCACATAGATATAGTACTAACGATGGATGTACAATATTTCCTAAAACCGACCCCTTCAAAATGGTTAACTCGACAGCCTTAACTTTTAATTTTTATCAAACATATAATATAATATAAAAAAAAGTAAAAAAAAATTCGGGGGGCACGTGCCCCCAGTGCTCACCCCCTGACTACGGCACTGCGTCTTATTATGCATATTTATTTTGATAGTTTTCACTAGGTATTATTTTATTCTGTGGTATTATTGTACATTTGTATCCATATCGTGTTTTTAAAATCTTTAAAGTTGATATCCAATTTCCCGTTTATATTGATGAATATTTAATAAATTATAAAAATATTTTTTAATAAAATATCTATTTTTATTTATGAAAATTGTGAGTAAAGAAAATAATAAGTGCATAAAGTAGATACAAAATATATTATATTTTGTATCTACTTTTTACTCAGTAAGTTCCGAGTCCTAGACTAATAACGTTGTTATATTTATAAAGAAACAGTGAATTAAATGTACTAATGTCTAATATAATATATTATCTTTTAATTTATTTGGTACTTACGACTTAATAGTGTCTATATGAGCCCATCAGCCATCACAATTATTCCGTCTTGTACTGACATACAATACTGATTACCGAATACTAACTGTAGGTGATCCGATAATCGCAAAGCCAAAAGGCCACAATCGTCGCTCTTATCTGAACGGGTTTTCCCAGATTGGTAAATAATAATTTGATTGCTATTCATTCTTAGGTAGGCGGACACAAATATAAGCAATTGCCAGATAGTCGTCTTCGAAATAATTAATACAGGTACCTATGTATATCAATATTATCATAAGAAGATAGGTACTGTATTTTTACAATGTTTAAAATAAGATTATATAAACGCACAAAGCATTAAGCGTTTAAAACTTAGGGAAATATTCTGTTGTAATCTTTTTTCTTATATTTAGCTTTTACAAAAAAAAAATAGTCGGATTGCCTATTATGATACTATACCGCACATCGCTCCAATTATAAACTTTAAAATGTGTTTAAGAATTTTTTTCAGTATAATGTTGGGGGCTGTAGTTGCCACCTGATATTATAAGAAAACTGAAAAGTAGCCCGCGGAGGGGCATTGTTCACTTTTCCCACCCCCACCCCGCAATAATATATTCACTTAAAAATATAAAATTATTCGCAATATGGCATTATACCCAATAATAGTAAACAGTAAATATGTACCTATACTACTTTAACAGCAGTCATCGACAAAACACTAGCTATGATCTATGCTTGACAAACTATAGGTTATAGGTCACCCGTTATATAAGCTAAGGTCTGCACTCATCCAACTCTTCCGAACAGACTCTGAAGGTCTACCCCTCCCCAGGTATCCTATTTCCCTCCCCGGGGTCTTGGGAACTGAGTCCCCAACCAAGATGTTCGTTGGACCTCGAGTTTGGCGACCGGAGCTAACATGGCGTAAGGTGCCACAGTGGTAATCCCCCCCCTCCATGACTTTTTTTAACTGGAGAACCATATTGGTACTAATATAGTATATTTTATAGAAACAACAAATAAAAACCGAAATCCCCTATGATAGCTGTAAGTTGTAACTAAGTACTCAGATAATATTACTTCGTAATTAACACTAATCTCTATTGAAAATTGCTCAAATATATTGAAATAATACAGTTAAGCTCGGTTTTTAGGAATTTTTTTTCGGAAACCTACAGGTAATAATTATATTTCAACGAGTTAAGTAAATGTTTCACCCCCCCCCCCCCACACACACACACACACACACGCACAAACATGACCAAAATACGCCACTGGGGAGCTACTAGTTTATATACTTTTTACACTGTAACAGTGCAACTGGTTAGGTTACAAGAGCCAAAAGGTCAACAGGATCTCAAGTTTTGAGACCGGATCTGTTGGCTGTTGTCTAGCCGAAAATGATTGCAAAAATAATTATTACTTATATTAGATTAGTTTAACATATAGATATATAATGACAATATAAGAGCGGAGTGCGAATGCGTAAAAATAGAATTCAAAACAACTTTAGACTATAACTTCAAAATACAAATTCTGAGTTCCCCATCGTTTTCAGTAGTTAACTCTTAACCACATGTCTAAAAAAAAAAGGGTGTCCGGTAAAGTTACAATGTTCCTTTAATTATATGCTTTCACTTCAGGTTTTAATTGATTTTCTCTTTTTACTGCTATTATTGTTCTTTTTAATTCTCTAGACTGCAAAGTTGAGCAGGGCTATAAGATAATCCTTTTAAAGATATATTTCTGTACGGTAATAAATAGGTGGTGTTAGCGATCTTTTTTTGTCCGCTCAGGCAGCACTGTCGGTCGACCTAGCGGCACGTCTCCGCCGCCGTAACACTGCCTGTTTCATGACAAAATTTTGTCTATTTTGTCATGGCCTGTTTCGCCGATACCGTAGGGCGTAGAGCACGACGTATGTGCTCTGGGCGAACCGCCGTTTTATGTTATTTATGTTTTGAATTAGTTTTACGCTTCGGCGACGTTCCGCGTTTTAGCCAAATAAATCGTAGTGATACTTAATAAATATTATTTGTTTAATTTATTTAATCCTGACAACCCCGTATTTTATTCCTTTCAGTGGGTACTCAAATATGCTTATTCCTGTATACCTAGGTACTTATTTTTCTTTAGCAAAGCATTGGAATTTAGCCATGCCAATCCATTACTTTGAGCGTTTTCATCAATATAATATTAAGTTAAAAATCGTGATCATATAACGTTTATCTTTCAGGTGTTTAATATTTACTTGTTCAGTGGTGGGGGGGGGAGGGGTAGCGATTAGCGGTATTAGTGACGGATCGTTCTTGCAACAGAATTCACGATAGGTCTACTTATCCTCTTAAGGTCTTTAGGTAATAGGCTCTTATAAACAATTGTTAAAATGTAATTGTTTTTATAATAACGTCTTTATTATTGTATTTGATAATACATGGTACAAGTGTATAACGCCGCACTATACACTGACAAATGAAGAAGTTTGTTAACTTTTAAGTATCTAACGATCGGTCCTCACTTAACTAGTCATACTCTGGTTTAGCGTTAAAAATTATATCTATCAATGTGTAATTAAAATGTATATTAATAACATATAACAATATGTACATAGAGACAAAAAGAAAATAATATTTTGGTTCATAAAGGTTACAATTTGGTAAATCATATTATATAAAATTGTTAATTGATAATTATAATATAATATATACCACCAAATTAAATATAACATTATATAATATTGTGACAAATTGATGTACATTAATGATAAAGACCTGCTGGGTGTCAAGTTGCACCTTAACAAAAATATACTCTACAAACCCATATGAAATTTGAGTGCTAGAATCACTTGTTGTTAAATCTCTGCCAATTGACACTGATTTAACACATTCTCTGCGTATGTCTTTTACTCTTTTTGCAGTTTTCACCCAGTGCGTATGATAAAAGCAAAAACAAAAGAAATTAAAAAAAAAGATAAAGAAACTGCTCATAACGACGTATGTATACATATTTACAAACACGTGTTTAATCCAAACTAAATAATAATAAAATAACGTTCAGCCAAATTAGGGAATTTTAAATTATTTATTTTAAATGTATATTAGACCACATATGGCATCAAACACATTGCTGAATGATACTTATGACGCCAATTGGCGTCAGTACGCAGCGAACGTGTTAATGATTGTCTCCAAGTCAATTTTTAATTTAATGATGGTAACTAACATTTTATTACTATCAATGTATAGGATAAATAGTCAGTTTTTAAATTATTCAATATAATAAATAATAAAATAAATGTACATCTGACATATCAGTTGTTTTATTGTTTTACTTATCATCAAATATGTAATGAAAAAATGTCCTTATATTACAATCTAAAACCCTTAGAAAAAAAAAAAAAATATAATAATAATAAAATAAATATCATAAAAAAGTTATTAAGTAAATACATTTAAGCTAATGTAATTTTCCGTTTTGTTGATAATAAAATGTATGTACAATGTTTACGAGACATTCAGACACTGTATACACAGTGCAAAAATAATTGGTCACTAATCTTCAGGATAAAAAGTACATTTTTAATTAATTTTTACATTGGTATTCAATAGAAACTCAAACCTTTGTGTAGTGTATTAAATAAGAAAATGAAAAATAATTGGTTATCAACTCAATATTATAACACTAAATATAGAGTATAATAATGAATTTGAAATATAACTTTATCTGTTTTAGATGGAGAGATCTAGAAATAAAGAAATATAAAAAAGGTTTTTGATGAATATAAAATACAAAATGGCACTTAAGCAGTGCTAGATGATGATGTTTGTTGCCCAGGTACTGAATACTGGGGTCTAAAATTGGTGAAGTTGGTGTTGCCGAACGCACCATTTAACTGTCCATTTTGAAAACCATTAGGATATTGATTGCTTATGGTTCCAACTAAAAAAATATTTTTTATTTATTATGATGTAAATTAATATATCAATTTTAAATATAAATTAATATTTACCTCCAGATTGTTGTTGGGAAGTAGATGTAGCTGAAGATGTGGTAGCAGCTAAACGAGATAATATAGATCTCTCAGACATTTGAAGTCGCTGGGCAACAGGTGGTATACGAGCCAGAGTTGCTGGCAATCTGCTTACATCAGATTTCATGTCTGACAAAAGTTCTTCCAGTTGATTTAATACCTAAAATAATGTCAAACATTTTAATTTGGAATCTAAAATTTTAAAATTTTAACCATACTTTATGAAGAACAGCATTGGCTGGCTTGTTTCCAGCTAAACTTTCTTTAGACAAGTGTTGGTGTGATTCAGCCAAGCACTCCACCTCAGCAAACCGAGCATTCAATGACATTGCTGGATGATTTGGATCTTGTGTAAGGTTCAAATAGGCGGCTCGCCTAAGTTGCTCTTCAATTACAAGTGCTTGTTCCAATAATTTAAATCTTCTTGCCAAAAATTTGTTTTTGATCTCTAAGAAGTTTCCTTTACCTACATCCATTTTAAAAGGCTCATTGATAATAGCAAAACGGATATCATTCTGAATATCTTGCCAACGCCCATAACCATGTGTTACAATACCCGCCAATAACCAATAATCATGTCTTAAAAAAATAAAACAATAAAAAAATAATACATGTAATTTAATAATTTATAAGGTATACACATTTACAATAATTTAAATTAAGGCTGGCTTTTCATTATACCGGTTTTTAAAAATATTGATATCCGGTATTTTTGGTATTTTAGAATACCGGTATACTGTGAATCAGTAATTACCGTTGTAACCAAAAATACCGTGCCACGGTAATTACCAAAAATACTGTATACTTACATTTATTATTTATAATTTTTATATAATCGTAATGACATAATATAATAGCCCTATACTAGGTTAAAAACTTAGAAACACAAATGAATATTCCGAGGTTATGGTGTTTTTAATAATTAGTGAGGGACAAATCGTACCAAGGTACAGTATTTTCAATAGTTACGGAAAATACCGTACACAACCAGTAATACCATAGATACTGGTAATAAACAAATACCGGTTATAACATTTGAAATACCACCAGCCCTAATTTAAATGTTAAATTTAAAAAATTTTAAATGACTGTTATTCTTTAGATAAACTCTTACCTTCTGTGCCAAATTTCGTATTCTCGTCCAGGAACTGCTGCTTTTTCTTCATTAACCCATAAAGTATGGAGTTCAGTAAAACCACCATCAGCGATGTTAAACATGAATTTCCTAGTAATTTTATCCTCTTTATCGTTTTCAGTTCCGATGCCAGCTGCCACTTTAGCTCTTTCAGCCTCCTCTAATAATTTTTTCTTAGCTTCATCATCTGCTTGCAGTGCCTTTGCTGAAGCTTCAGCCGATTTTATTTCCTCCTTTAAAGTTGAAAATTGTTAATTATAAAATTATAAATAAATATAAAACTGGCACCTACTTCTTTTTTATCAGCTGTAGATGATTCAGATTCCTTTTCCTTTTCTTCTTCTTTCTTTTCAATTTCAGATGTTGCTACAGAATTAGTTTCTTTTGGTTCCGTTGATGAAGCATCAGGCTGTTCAACCTTAACAACCACATTGTCACTTTCTTGGATGCCTTCTTTTTCTGGTGTTTTTTCTTCAGTTGGTTTTTCTTTTTGAAGATTCACTGCTCCTTCAGTTTCTTCTTTAACAACGACCTAAATAAAGTTGTATGCAATGTAATATTGGTTTAACTTCTATAGCAGAAAAAGAACTAGAGATATATAGTATCACACATGGCGCATAATATCTATTTTATAAAATAAACATTAGGACAAAGAAATAGTTTGATAATTAATAAAAAAAAAATGACCATGAGGTAAGTCCCCCATGAGCTGACTCGCTCACACTGACCGTGTGAACCAAAAAACCACTATCATTAAAAATACCCAGTGAAGAGGATACCATATATAAGGCTTATTTTAAGATATATTTTTGTCACCAAGTCCTCAGCACTTTTACACCAGTCCAAATATCATTCATTAATGAAGACTCAGAAAAGTTATGTCACTTGAGCTAATTTTAAGTAAATATATTTTTTTTTAAATGTATGCTAATTTTAGATTCTTAGTGAGCAATAAATGTATTGATTTTACAATGATGTTTTATTTTTATATATGTCTTCACCCTTTGGGCCAATAAAACCGACTTGATTTTCTTCAACAGTATTTTATTTGATGGGAAAGTGAATCTAGTTGGTGCATTCGGGAGGTCAAAATTTAAAATTCTTATCATTTTCAAAAGCACCGGGAAAAAGAAAATAAAAATTAAGGAAAACCGGTAATTTTTATGCAAAATCGTTGAAATTATTAATAATAGCCTACACATTTATTTAAAAGCATTTAATGTTTATAAAAATCGAAAATTAGGGTCCGTGTAATAGGTGAATAAATTACTTTATTCACAATCATATCATCAAATATACTTAGTAGTATATCATAGGCTGACTGACCGGAATTCACTCAGAATTATATTTCATATACAATGATAGTATATCATTGAATTCAAATTTAACACCGTCCATTACCAGTGACCCACTTGTATAGCCTACTGTACAGCAGAGTGACACCCACTTGCCCACCTTTTTTTTTTAAACTACCTATCTTCAATTAAATAAACCTCACAACATAAATCAATAATCATCATTGAATGGTAAATTATTGATCAATCATGCATACGACAATAATAATCAAATCAGATACTATCTAGCAGCAAATTATCAACAAAATTCTTGCAAAAATAATTTCATCATTTTTGAGTTAAGATATCATAGTAGATGTGTACTAAAAACAATATTTACAATAATAATCAAATCAGATACTATCTAGCAGCAAAAAATCAACGAAATTCTTGCAAAAAATAATTTCATCATTTTTGAGTTAAGATATCATAGTAGATGTGTACTAAAAACAATATTTACAATAATAATCAAATCAGATACTATCTAGCAGCAAATTATCAACAAAATTCTTGCAAAAATAATTTCATCATTTTTGAGTTAAGATATCATAGTAGATGTGTACTAAAAACAATATTTACAATAATAATCAAATCAGATACTATCTAGCAGCAAAATATCAACGAAATTCTTGCAAAAAATAATTTCATCATTTTTGAGTTAAGATATCATAGTAGATGTGTACTAAAAACAATATTTACAATAATAATCAAATCAGATACTATCTAGCAGCAAAATCATAAAAACAATTCATTGCATATCAATTTTACATCATTTCTGATTATTCTATTGTGACTAAACTACTAAAGTACATAAATGAATATATTTTAATGAAAAATAACAATTTATTTGCAAAATAATTTTACTTACAGTTGTTTCTTCTGGTGTATCAATTTTAGCAGATAATTCATTTTCTATTTTAACAGGAGATGTGACAGTACTATCTTCAGATTTAATTTCTATTGGCTTATCGTCAGTAGTTGCTGGTGTTTCTTTTGGTTTCTCCTCAGGATCCTTGAGAGTATTAATATACAAATAATAATTTACAATATCATAGTTAAATAAAAGTAATATTATTTATTTAATAATTTTACTTACTTTTGGTTTATTTTCCGTTTCAACTTCAGTTTTTTCTGAAACAGTAGTTGTTGGTGTTGAAGCTTCAGAACGCGGAACAGGAGTTGAACTAGTAGATGCATCAGCTGCTTTGATTGTCTGAATAGGCTTACGAATAAGCTCTGGCATACTGTAGAAGCCATTTATTTCTTCAAACTCTTGAACCTTCAATTTAAAATTAAAGAAAATATTTATGGAATTTGAATAATTAGAAATAATATAGGTACACTATATTATAATACTTACTTTTTTACGAATTAGTGACATAACACCAATTCTTGTGAGTACATGTTGTCGACTTAAACCTTCACGTGGTACACCATCAGCAAAATTTTCAGAGTTATCAGCACCAGGTTCACATAAGTGACGCATAAATAACGAAACATATGCTTTGAAATTTTTTTCTGATTTTCCTCTTAAATCTCTTACAAGCCTAGTTATATTATTATAAAAATGAAAAAATAAATGATATAATTGATATAATTAATAATATTAATGTAAATCCAATATTACCATTGAGAATTAAAGGCATCTTGAGGTGGCATTCCATACCTCATGATGGCATTTAAGAAAGCCTTTCTTTGCCGAGCATTAAATCCAAGTACCTTGGAAAATAAGAAAATTCATAGATCATAAATCATTTTTTACTTAAGAGGACACCTGAATTGTGCATTTGGTGTTTCTGTATGTAGAATTTTTTATTAAAAAATATGCAACAAAAAATCTTTAAATTATGTAATATGGTAAAAATGTTTAATAGTTTATAAATTTATGATTTAAAAGATTACTGACAACAATCCGAAAATGTGAAAAAGGAAAAATATGCAATTGCACAAAAATCCGCACCCTAATCATAGGTAGCTTATAAAACTTAATACAATCCCAACTCTAGGTGGTATAAATTGTTCAGATCATTCAAAGCTGAAAAAAGTGGATGAAATAATGTAGTGTCCC
This sequence comes from Acyrthosiphon pisum, assembly GCF_005508785.2. NCBI lineage: Eukaryota > Metazoa > Arthropoda > Insecta > Hemiptera > Aphididae > Acyrthosiphon > Acyrthosiphon pisum. The sequence continues at coordinate 55,967,340 of NC_042494.1, forward strand.
ACATTGATCTCAGCCCCATTTGATACAGAATAAAAATCAACTGAGCCACTGTTGTGTTGTTAATTACTCTTAACAGGACGTCGAACCCGCATGTGTTGTCTCCGTCTTACAAACGTACGACATAGCAAATTTTTGTTCAGCAGATTCAATAGTGTGTTGTTAGTTTTGATATTAGACTGAATTAACCTATTATCAAATTTAAAGGTAAGATTATTATTTAGGGTACCACGTAAACTATTATTCATTTTATTATTTTTAAGTGAGTTATAATCATTTTAAAATGTATACTTTCAAAATGGTCATAACTTACTTAAAACTAATAATATGAATAAAAGCCTACGTGGGGCCCTAAATAATAATCTTACCTTTAAATTAAATAATAGGTCAATTCAGTCTAATATGAAAACTAACAGCACACAATTGAATCTTCTGAATGAACATTTGCTATAACGTATGTGTGTAAGACGGAGACAACACATGCGGGTGCGACGTCCTCTTAATGCACGCGGTTAATTGTTAAGGATATATATTGTGTGAATAGATGCAAATTTGTACGGCATCCAAAAGTGTTATCTTCTAAAATAGTTTATTTTAATAATTACATTTCAATGTAGAAATAGGCCTTTAATAAAAGCACAAATTACTTAATATGCTATTATTCTAAATCTTTTTCCTTTAATTTTCCAACTAGGTAAACACAACATTTTATAAACTCTAAATGTTTGATTAACCCATACTTGGATTAATATTGATGTATATGAATGAAATTACTACTTACTTCAATATTTCCACCAACTCTAGCCAATAATGGAGGTAAAGGCCGATCTCTTTCTTCTTTTCTTTCAGGTTTACGTTTAAGTTTTTTACCAGCTTCCCCATCCTTTTCATCGAAGTCGTCATCTTCTTTGTCATCATCTTTAAATTAAAAAATATCAAAAACAAAAAAAAAGTTTTCCTATTTCAGAAATCATACCTGATGGAGCAGAGAAATCTGAATTATAATCAGATAGGTTTTCTTGCCAAGTAGTATCTTCACGAGTTGAATCTACTACACCACCACCATCATTGTAGTTAACTTGTTTTCTAACTCGTTTTCCTTTGCCTAATGTTCTGGACATATCTTCTTGGTGTTGCTCATAATGATGACGAAGCAATTTAACCCAATATGCAGGATCAGTATTTTCAGCTTCTTGTTTTATTACTTCTGTATTAGCTTCTTCTTCTTCATCTTCTTCTTTAGTAACATAACTAGCCACTTTGAAAGATGATAAATATTCATTTGACCAATTTTCTTTTTGTTCAATACCAATTTTTGAACGGTCTAATAGCTCTGCAACTGCTTTGTCATCATAATGAATAGCTTCTTCTTCTTTACCCTAGTATTTACATAACGATTGCATTAGTATAAAAATTTTATTTTTCTAATAAAAAAATATTATTAATTACCTCTTCTTCTTTAAATAGTTCTTCAGTACCAAATCGTAATATATCATCTAATTCTTGTTTAGTAAAATTAGTCTGTTTTCCTCCCATACCAGGTCTTACAACTAAATGAGTTAACATCATTTTTCTTTTGGCAACTTGGGTAACTCGTTCTTCAACTGAATTTCTTGTCACAAAACGATATATCATAACCTAAAGAATATTTATTAAGTTTAATAATCATAATATGTATTTGTATTGAAAATACATATTATGTACTAAACAAATTATTACCTTATTTGCTTGACCAATACGATGAGCTCTTGAAAAAGCTTGTATATCATTATGAGGATTCCAATCAGAATCATAAATTATGACTGTATCAGCAGTTGCCAAATTAATTCCCAAACCACCAGCCCTTAAAAATAAATATAGAATGTAATACTTTCGCATACGACATGAAATTGTATATGAAATATAATATATTCATTATACAAGATCTTAAAATTGTTCTGTTAGTTTTATACTAGTATAAATAAAAAATAATTTTATGAATATAATTATTATTCATTAAAAATAACTTATATTTAATTAAAATACCTGGTTGAGAGCAAGAATACAAATTGTTGAGCACCAGGAGCATTGAATCTATCAATTGCTTCTTGTCTTTGATTTCCTGTTATAGAACCATCAATTCTTTCATATTTATAACCTTCTCCTTCAAGATAATCTTCAAGAATATCCAACATTTTTGTCATTTGAGAAAATATTAAAACTCTGAAAGTATTATTATAGGTTAATGTAATTAATTACTTAATAGATAAATAAATCATTGAATGTCCGAAAACATTCCAACCACAAAGTTAATTTCATACATCAAGGAATTAAAAAACGAAACTTTTTACTACTTTTTAGAGCATTTTTATATTTTAGAGTAATTTTTAAATAAGAATGGATAAAATTTTGTGAAAAGTTAGTTAAAATTCATTCTAAAAGAATAAAATTAAAAATAATTTATTTTGCCTTGCATACTTCTATTTTATTTTTTGTTATCTTTTTACCGATCAGATAAATATGACGCCGTCGCCACCTATGATACGGTTTGTATGATTCATTTTTTGGAAATAATTTTCAGACTAAAAAGAAGATAGGAGAAGACAAATAATAAGATGTGAGGAATAATTATTAATAATAAGAATTTAAATAATAATCATTAATTAATAACAAAACAAATTTTTCAATGTCAAAAACAAATTTAAGAACATTTAAAAAAAAAAAATGCTTGTTAAGAGTGCATTTAATAGTATTTTTCTTGTTTTTTAGAGCATTTAAATCCATTCCCTAGTGATTAGAATACTAAACCACTTTTTCAATGAGTTCAAATAAATTCATTATTTTAAGCTCACAGTAGATGGATTTAATAAATTAATATTCATTATGTATGTTAAAGTTAAACAATATATTTAATTTACCGGTGATTTGTATCATGGAGTATTCTAAGCATTTTAGATAATAAAACTAATTTTCCAGCTGCTCTAGTGAGACCACCAATTTCATAACTTCCATTGATAGCCGTTGGAGCTTCTTGAGCAGCCGCAGGGAAAAGGTATGGATGATTACAACACTTTTTTAAATCCATCATAATATTTAATAAGGACACTTGCTGTCCTCCACCTCTTGGATTTAGTGCTTCAAAGTTTCTTGTTAATATATATTTATAATATTTCTTTTGCATTGGAGATAATTCCACACGTACAATAAACTCTGATTTTGAAGGCATATTCTAAAATTGTATTAGTAGTAATTAGTAACACACTTTTTTTTATATATAAAATAAAAATGTACCTTTAAAACATCAGCTTTTAATCTTCTGAGCATATGAGGTCCTAACATTTCGTGAAGACGTTTGACTTGTTCTTCTTTTGAAATATCAGCAAATTCATTTTGAAAAACTGTTAGGTCATTAAATTTCTCAGGCGTCAAAAAATTTAATAAATGGAATAACTCTTCTAGATTATTTTGCAGAGGAGTACCAGTTAATAGTAGCTTATTACGTATATTGTAGCCAGCCAAAAGCCTAAAAAACTGTATTACAAAAATAATATTAAGGTAAATTAAAAATATAACTTTATTTATATATAGTTTTTATTTAATTACTTTTGACTGGTTGCTTTTAAGCCTGTGAGCCTCATCCACAACTAACACAGCCCATTCAATTGATCCTAACAATGGGGCGTCTATTGAAATTAGTTCATAACTTGTAAGTAACACGTGGAATTTAACTATGCCTTTTATCTTATTACAACGTACACCAGAACGAGTATCATCAAATGAAAATTCATTTTCTCTAATTGTCACTCTAGAGTCCTTGTCTCCTACATAAGAGACAACATAAAAGTCTGGTGCCCATGTTTCGAATTCACGCTCCCAATTAATAAGTGTCGATAATGGTACACTCACCTGAAGTTTAAACAAATAAAGCAATAAATAAAAATTAAACATCAAGTCTTGTATCACACTTACCAAAAATGGACCTTTGCAATGTCCTTCTTTATAAAGAGAGTATAAAAATGTTATAGTTTGAATGGTTTTGCCAAGCCCCATTTCATCAGCTAATATAGTATCAATGCCTTGACCCCAAGAATATCTTAACCAGTTTAAACCTTCTAACTGATATGGATGCAATTCCATACCAGTATCGGTAACATAATCAGGTTGCTTTTCGTACTTCTTTTTTAAATCTGATACTGGCTTATCAGGGGCTCCAACAAATTTGCGACTGAAAATAAATGTTATGAAGATGTGATTTTAAGTAAAATAAATTTTAAAAATATTTCTCAAATATTCACTTAAATAACAAAAAAATCCTCTGAAGTAAAACAATTTTCAAACATTGCATATAAAATGTTTACGTATATTATATTTTAAAAGTCTATTCTACTATAAAGATAAAAAAAACATACAAATGCAACCACATCCGTTCTTTATTTATGATAAATATTTAATAACATACCAAGTAAGTCCCATTGTTGCTTTAGGTGTTTCTTCATCATCAACTGAATCTTTTTTGCTACTGCCCTTTTTTCCTTTAACTTTTTTGGTTTTCTTTGATGTATCACAAGATGCTCTTAGCTCCTATTAAAAACAAAATATAAATTACAAATACATAATTTAAGAAATTAAATGTTAAATTTACCCAGTAATAATCAATGAATGATTTTAAATCTGTATATTCAGGATTTTCATGCTCCCATGTAGCTAAGCTATATGGCAAGTCTCGCCATTTAACTAAATACATCATACGTGCATCTCTTAAATGCTTATGATTTAGAATCCTATGGACTAATAGCCATTCTGGTTTTACACCATATCTAAAATACACATATATTTTTATAATAAACACAGAACAAAATTATATTGAATTTAATGGTAATACCTGTAAAATTTTTCTTCTAAAGCAGCTTGATCACCACCAACTTCACGAAGTCTTTTCCATCGGTTGTCCAATTCATCTAATGGTTCTTCTAATTTAGGTGGTTCATCCATATCGTACTTTCGCATATAACTTCGAATAGTAATTGGATGAAAAACTTCCATCTGTATAATATGTTTGATTGTTTAGAATCAAAATAAGTAATAATATAAATTTCAATATTATAGAGGAATATTACTTGAACTTCAGACACCCAGTCACATTTCCAGTAACTCTGATCTTGCCATTTTACAAAGTACTCTCGTTGTCTTTGTTGCTTATTTCGCCGCCTGTTAATCTTTTCAGATTGTTCATCAACTGGTTTATTAGGATCTTCAGGTATTGGTTTCCAGCGCCAAGTTAAGATTTTTGATACTTTTCCAGGTAATGGTTTTGCCTAATGGTATATCATAATAAAAGTAAATTATTATAATATGAATTGTTAAATTGAGTTGATTGATTTAAATTCATCCTTACCGAACATCGAGGACACTTCCAATCACCATCAGGTACATCAGTAATAGGTGGACTTAAACAAAACGTATGATAAGCGGCTGGACATGAATCACAGCATAAAAGTTCACCTCCATCTTTACATACTCTATTAATGTAAATAATGTATAAGTTTAAAGTTAATCAAGATGTTTTTTTTCAGATGGAAAAGATTAAGTACCTGCAAAATTCTTGATGTTCATCTTCTTCTTGTTCTTGACCACCTTCACTTTCACAATGTGGACAAGACCATTTTCCTTCAGGGGTATCTTCCAACTCTGGATCCAAACATACAAGATGATATGCTCTTGGACAAGTATCACATAAGATAATCTCCCCTCCTTGTTGGCAGACCTCACAGTAGTCTTGATGATCTGTTTGCTAATGTTAAAATCATTGAATATATTAAGGTCTATGAATGTATTAAGTTTTTTATACATTTAAAAAATATTTTTATGTAATAACACTTAATTATCAATATACTTATATATGCTTACTTCATATCCTTCTTCTCCATCACCACTACCATCTGGAAATTTGGAAGTCATTTTTGTCTTTTTCTTCTTTTTGGACTTGTTACCAATTTTAGTTTTTGCTTTCTTTTTAGGAGCATCAGGATCTTCAACTTTCTTTTCAGGTACTTCAGCTTCAGCAGAAGCACCTTCTTCAGCTTCTTGCAGCATTTGCTCAAATTCTGCATCAGAATCACCTTGAGCGTCTCCAGTCCCAACACCTTCTGCATCGTCATCCTAAACAATAAAATATAACAATTATAAACATATCAGCAAATAAATGAACATTTCATAATTTCGTAAGAAATTAATTTTAATTTAAACTAACAGAACTTGCTTGTTTGCGTTTTCCAAGCCTAATTTTTAATGTGGGAACTTTAGAGGTAGATCCTTGCGAATTTCTCTTATTACCACCACCACTACGCTTAGCTCGATTACTTCGTTTTTTACTCTTTTTTTCTTCTACTTCTACTTCTTCTTCTTCTTCTAATTCATCTAATTCATCCACCGATCTTGACTGAAAAATAAATAAGTTATAAAGTAAAACTTAATTAACTTATGCAAATATAAATAGTACAATCCATTTAAGTTATAAAGTGCGGATATTTGGATATTATAGTTAAATTTTATTTTAAACGTAATTAAATGCTTCTAATATTTATTCTTATATAACACACACCTTGTGTCTAGAAGTTGAACTTTTAGGCTGGTATTCAGGTTCTTCATTTGCTTCAAATTCTGGCTGTTCTTGATGTGGGTTTTGTTGGCAGAAGTCACGCCACTTTGCAGCAACTAACATCATCATTTTAGCAATCACAACCTATAAAAAAAAATTACAATACCTATCTAAATTTAAGATAATATTGAAATTCCTACCTTGGGATTTTCCTTGGCAAGAATAGGCCTAACATGTTGCTGAAATAATTTGTAAGTGGTTAAATTTTGATAGTCAGCATCAGTGTAGTCAATTGAAACATCTTGTAAACCAAATGTTTGACAGACTTCTTCAACTGATGGCATTCCAGCTAAAATAAGTAATAAAAATGGTTACTTTTTATTCACTTTTATTTGCTAATATTTAAAAAAAAACTATAATTAAATTAAGCCGTACTGCCGTTATTATCTTGAGATGTACTGGATGTAGTAGGTTGATGATGCTTAGAAGACGAGTTTTTTGATTTCTTAGACTTTCGATTGGAATAATCTGAGTCATTAGCAGCAGTAGTTTCTTCTTCAAAATTACCAAAATCACTTTCCTATAAAAATAAATATATCTAATAGTACATACAAACTTAAGGTGAGATTTAATATTGAATTAGAACAAATACCTCAGCGCTATCTCCACCTCTTTTTCTTTTCTTCCTTTTCTTTTCTTTTTTAGAATCACTCTTTGCTTTACGCTTTTTACCTCGCTTCTTTTTTCGACCATCAGGATCATATTCATCATCCTCCTCCTAAGAAAAATAAATAATTAATAAGCAAAAATAAAGTACCTATTAAAAATATATGAACCTCATTACAAACAAATTTATTAGAAGAGGCTAAATTATAATACTAACCTCTACACGTTTTTCTTCTTCAGAATCAAACGAGTTTTCTACACGACTTGATGGTTCATCAAATTCTTCTAAAAAATAAATTAAATGTAAATTAATTTTTTACACTAAGTAGATAATTTTACAACATAAAATAAATTATATTTAATAATAAAAATTTAAAATTACAGGAGAACCTACCTATTTATTATACTGAGATAATTATATACTTGCAATTTTATTTTTATGAGTAAATATTGGCAAAGTAATAGCAGGTTTTAGGCAAGTATTAAAACAGAATAATACAATACCTATTAAAAAGTATATATTTACTTGTTTATATAAAATACGATGTACATTTAGGTACCTACTTATATTTATATTAAGACAACTTAATAATTTATTATTTTGAAATTCAAGGTTTATTTATATACAACGAGATCAAAGATGAGTTAGGTTAATCAATTGAGTCATAATTTCAATAAAATTTGTTTTTTGATATTTTATAGATACTTGTTTAATTAACAGGATCTTAAATTTATCGTCAAGTAGGTACCTAAATAACCAATTAATTGGATAGTCAATAACGGGAAGGAACAAGAATACAAAATTTAGGTACATATGTGTGAAGTCAAAGGCTAAATGATAGGTAACAAAAGACACAGAGTTGGGTAAAGGGCATGTTAGCCAACATTAATGAATTGATAAGGAATTGGGCAAAATTGTTATTAAGTAGAAAACTGAGCTGGCTTGTGAGAAATCAAAGTTGAAATCTTTTCATTTTTTAACGATAAAATCAAAATGTAAGCAGGACGAAGAAAAATCAAATTAGCGTTAGCCAGTAGGGGGGGGATACGGTCAGGTAAAGAGGTAAACCTTGTGGGTACGAGGTAATGTGAATAATATTTGGAATAGGTATAAGTAGTTAGTGTAATTATTATCAATATTGGCCTAAGCAGTGAAAAATCCAGCGGCGGCACCGTTCCACCATTTTGTTTACGGTTGGCCCCATTCGCGAAAACTCGGCGGCGGCACGGCCCTAATGAGCCGATTAGGCGATGGTGAGGGGGAGGGAGGTGACGAGACGGAACGGCGGTGGACGGTACGCGCGCGCCGCGGGGACGACAAGACCGGCGGCGAAAAAACCGCCGTCGTCCTCATTGACGGGACAGAGTATTATTACCGGTGAAAGACTCCTCGACTTCCTCGTCCGATGCCATTGCGTTTGCCGGTGATCTACTGGACGCCGCTGTGCACGTTGGATATCACCATCGGACGCGGACACCACGACGGACGGAGCAGCGAATGCCGTGCGGTCGTACTTGAACACGCGCACCGTCGTTGTCGGTGTTTGTCGGTTTGTTGTGGTTTTGTCGCCGTTGTAGCTGTTGTTGTTGTTGTTGTTGTTGTTGTCGTAGGGCGACGCGACAACCGTTGGCGGCGAACAGCGGTGGACGCCGAGAACGGAAAACACGAAACCGCCGAAATGAAAAAAAATTAATAATAATAATAATAAACGATATAAGTGTAATATCGCGTTGTAGACGGTTCGCGTTGTTTGGTTATTGTCTTTGGAGTACCCACACGGGGGAAAAAACGCGATCGGCGTTTGTGCGCGTGCGCACTGGATGCCGTGCTTGTGGAAAACAGCGCCGCGGTTTCGGGTGGTGGACGATTTCGGAACGACCGCGTCCAAGACCCGACCGGTCGGGTTGTGCGGTGCGCGGGGGAGCGGTTCGGCGGCGCGGCGGTGTTGTTTGTGTCGACTCTTTAGCTACACCGTTGCAGTTGTACACAAACACACGTACGACGTGGGTGAGCGGGAAATAGTAGTGGTGGGGTGGTAGTGGTAGTTACGTAAAATGTTGGGTGGAGGGGAACAGGGAAAAATTATTACGGGGAAAAAGAGAGTGAAAAAAAACCGTGGAAAAAAGGAAGGGAATCGCGTACACAATTTTTTAATATCATGCTCAATGCTCATGCCATTGCTCCGGCTGATGGTTCGCGCTCCCGATCCGGGCGATGTTTTGAGTCAGGATTGCATTCATTATTATTAATAAATAATAATATCATGATTAAATAAACTTATTTCATTGCGTTCGAAACGAGAAGGACATCTATACATAATTATGTAAACCATGGTATAACAAGTTTTTCGTCCGAAAAATTGTTAATGAAAATATATTGAAAGGTTCTGCCGCCGTAGAGTTCCGCACCAAACAATTTCGTTGTATTTCGTATTCTGTATTTCTGTATTCGGTTTATACTAATGTATTCAGTATTGGTTATGTTATAGGTTCATATTATCAGTTCAGCCGGTCAAATACGAGTGTACAATATAAAAAATGCGGGTGGGTTGAGCTAATATTATGTCATAATATGCCCATATTGCTATAGTCTGTTATGGTATCGCCCTGATAAATATAAATATATTATGATAGGTATTGTGGATTCTTGCAAAATGCTAATGGGCATCGGCATTCGGCACCGACGTCCGACCACGACAACGCCTATAATATAGGCCCTATATAGTATAATAAACTATACTATATAGTATAATAAGAACTATATAACCTACAAAATACAAATGTGAAATGATTTGTTCTTTGAATAATCTAAGACCGCGTGAATAATGCATACGTAAATAATATGATATTCATTTTCATGCGTTCCCGAATGTTTTTGAGTAGGTACCTAGGTAGGATTCTACTATCTAGGTAGCCAGGTAGGTTACCTAGATAGGTACCTAGGTACGATCGCTGTCAGATATTAGATTCGTTTATTGAAATAATCAAAAATACAATAATTATATCACAACCAGGGCCCAGGGAACCGGAGACCGCCTACCTAACTTAGCGGATTCTAGTGAGTGTATAAGCGCTGATTTCAGAGACCCCGCAGTGGATGTAAGAACGTTTTTTTTTTTTGATGGGGTGGGGAGTTGGACGGGACATATCCCGACTTACCACTTACCAACCGGCAACCCTTACATCATTCTTGGTTTTGGTACTGGTTTTTCTTCGTCCTTCGGGCTTCGACCAGCATCCGCCACCCTAGACATACTACGCTGTACGTGTGCTTCCTTTTCATAAGCCGACCTGAACAACAACTGAGCCCCCTAGTTTAGACTTCGCATTTTGTTGAGAGTGGAGACCTCTTTACGCGCCGACTGAAGCCTTTCCTGCTTCCACTCAGTTACAATTATAGATACTATAGAATAATTAAAAAATGTGTAGTTAAATTATAATAGCTGTAGACTATATATAGCCTAATTATTGAACAAACGATCAAACATGGGCAGATGTTAAAGTTTGGGTGGGGAGGGACTCAGTCACTATACCACTGACGGTGATTAAAAACGTCCCAACAAATTAGGATTAACATTATTCAGGGTTAAAAGTCGGATGATTATGCTTACACAATTGTCAATGGTCAATCACTGTTCATACATAACATATACATTAGTAGAGACCGGATTTATATGCACAAAAAGACCTCAAAATATGCTTCTAAAAATGCTCTAATATGCTACAAAATATGCATTTATTTTTAAATTTGCACTTAAAATTGAATCGAAAACATTTTATTTAAAATTATGTAAAAAATAAGTATTAATTAATTAAGTAATAAAAGAGGTATATAAGGGTTTTAATAGTATAAAAAAGTATATTTTTGTCATCTTCACTAAGTTCTTCACCATTTAACGTCATTTATCTTAAATCTATAAAATATTAGCCCTGATTGGCTTCCGTCGAACACTTGAACTCTATTATAGGAACAACGAATTTATTTATATTGATATTATAATAATATATACATATATATGTATATGTATATTTATGTATATCATCTTTTTTTGGCAATACTGGTCGTAATATTATCGATATTATGTGGCTGTGAACGTGAAAATACGACGAAAAACAAATATATGTGCTATAAATAATAATATGCACTATAAACCTACATAAATATGCAAAATATGCAAAATACAGTTCGTGTTATTTTAATAAGAATGATCTAAATCGGAGACAATTCTCATCAGATTTCAAAAAGTTTATTCCAATACGTATATGCATTTGCATATAAATCCGGTTCCTATACATTAGACAATAGACATTATACATAATATTGTTATATGGAACGCTTAAGGCTGTTAAAACCTAGTCGTTTTTTCGTGCGTTCAGACCAATAAACGAAAGAAAAAATAATGAAAAATATATTTGAATTCCTCATTCTATTTTTTAGGTTATGACGTTATGTAGGAAATGGATTTTCGATTTTTTTTTTATAAACAATAAAATAAAGGTGAATTTTGAAAAAAAAACAGAAAATTAATTTCACACTATAATATTTAAACATTTTAAGCAATACAAAAAAATCAAAAATATATTTTCTACATGTTTTAAATATTAAAATTGGTAATTTAAGTAGGTACTAGATGAATTTTTCCTCTGCTTTTTGAGACTTTTATGTTGAAATTTTTTTGATCGCAAAATATAGTGACATTCGACTGCGCGTATATTGTATACGTTACGGATTTCCAAGAATTTTATTTTCAGTTCATCTTTAATTACATAAAGCATTCCGGGAACTCACGCACACTAACGATCAGTAGCTACACATACAGTCACGCATCACTAACGATGGATATAGAATATTGCCTAAATCCGACCCCTTAAAAATGGTTCACTTTCAACAGCTTTAAAACTGTATGGAGACATTAGCCCCTATGGAATTTTTTTCCCTCTTTAAGCCCTGCATGGCTGCATAGTGCACATGGGTAAGAATACATTAGATGGTGTCGCTTTTGCTATATATTGGTACCTATATCACAGGAGTATCAAAATTATGTTAGGTGAGTTGAGTCTGAAAAATAGAAAGTTAGGTTTTTTTATTATAGATATACATTACTACATTAGTATGATCAGTCACTAATGACTATGTAAACTGATATGTATGTTGTATACATAATATTATAATAAAGTAATTATCAAATACCACATGTATTTTGCTATTTTGTTATTTTGGTTCATATACCATATTTTGTTTTGGTAAAAAATATTTTTCTTCCGGGTAATGGGTTAAAATGGTTAAATACTTATATACCTATAATTTAGGCAAGGTATTTTGTGTTTATAATATTATTATTTGTTAAGTTATCACAGCTTTAAGGCATTTTTATGGGTGAGCCGGTGAGGGGAGCAGATCCTCCGTCCAGTCGGTGAGCTTTGGATAATTACATATACTATAATTATTATTATTTTATATTAGTTACCTATACCTATAACTTTTTAACTTAAATTATGTTTTAATCAATTTGCTAATTAAATATATATAATTTTTACTACTAACATGTATAATGATATATTTAAATGACTGCAATACCTACCTATAAAATACTTATAATTCTATCAAAATATAATATGACTAATAATAGACTAGGTATTATAAATGGCATTTTGTATAATGTATTATGTATCTACAATTTTTTACGAAAAATCTTCGTATTGTTACAATGTCACAATGATTTATAAAATAATATTTATATTATCTTATTTATGTAATCATGGTCTATTGAAAAATAATTGTTGTGAAGGCATTTTGGTCACTGGGAGATTTAAAAAAAGTTTTAACACTAAAAAATATAAATTGGGGCCTATGCCCTGTTTCAAAAGAGAAGACACTAATAACGTTTTCGATTTGATAAAATAGTGTGCACTGAAACTCCACTGGCACAAGTGTTGCATGAAAATTGCACTAGTTTTTTATAAATCGAATACATATTTTATATGTAATTATGAAAAACAAAATATGTCGACATGGAAAGAAATACAATTCTTAGGGTAGCCGGATTTTGTTCCCCGTTATCGAGAAAAACGGTTCATATTTATATAAAATGGACTCATTGCACTGACAAATTCGGCGGTGCAGAAAATGCGCACTGAGTGTGCACGAGTGTTGTCAGTGTAATTAAATCGAATACAAAACACCGCACCAGTTCACTGAATATTGGTCAAATCGAATACGTTTTTGCCAGTGGCGTAGACAAGAGGGGGGGGGGGCGTGGGGGTCAGATCCCCCCATTAGCTTTATTTTTTGTTTTTGCTTACATTATGTAATATGCACTATGATGGAATATTTTGTCATATTATGATCTATCGAGTTATTGAATTTTGACAGTTTTGTCAACATACTGAATACCATTATAATTTTATTTTCGTTTATTTATTGCAAAGTAAATAGTAATATTTATTTGGTTGAAATGGTCGATGACGATTGACGACTATGGTTATACTATATTATAATTTATAGCTTATCTTATTATTTATAGTGACCTGAGGGCTGAGACGACACTATATAGTAGGTATATTATATATATAATATGTACGACGTATGTGGGCTCGTCTAAATAGGCTATACTTCCACAGTTCCACTGTGTGTCCGTGTTTAAAATGTTATCGGATATAATCGTTACGTGTACATACAACTAATTTAACTGAAATCTAAAAAAAGAAACACTCTTGGGATTATTGATAATTGATTGCACCTATATCAATTATCATAGAGAAACGTAAAATATAAGAAACGTGATAAATTAAAAATGTATTTATTACAGGCTAAATGGCCTAACACTTATGGCAGTTTATAGAAATATTTCTATTAAAGCAGAAGAAGTCTTAGACGAACTAGCAAAAAAAAAAGAGAAAACTAGATTTGTTAATTAAATTATTATTTATTTTATTTAATGATGTAGCATTGTAGCATTTTGTAATATAGAAGTTTTTACTTTATAGAATATGGAGTATTGGAGTGGATAATCTTCCATATTGTGTTTAATGCAGGGATAGAAAATGTTTTAAAAAAAAGTTATTAAACGGAAAAAAACAAAACACTGAAAAAACTGAAAAACAATAACAAAAAATCCCAAAAACCGAAAGAAATAATAACGAAATCAAAAACGAAAACGAAAATAAATTATAGTATTATACATTATTAAATTATTAAATTATTTATACCACGAAAAAAAAATGTTTTAAAAAATTACACTTGTCTTTACTTTTTAATCTTTAACTTTGAAAACATTTTAATTTCAAATCAGAAATTTTGAATTTCCTAATTTTTATATAAATTATAATTTTGATTTAAAATTTAAATATTGAGAATGATTAATTTTAATTTTTAACTTTAAGTGTATTTCTATACTGCGCGCTACTATAATAAAATTAAAAGTTAAAAGTTATAAGTTATAAGGATATAATATAAAAAATATATATATATCGTAATTCTCCACTTCTCATTTGTTGATTTTGTTCTATGTTATATATGTATCTATATGATTGACAGCCAATAAGAAGTGGAGATTTACGATAAAGGCGAAATAAAGAGCGGATGGTGCGTATCAAAATACTGTGATGATGCCTATTATTATACCTATATCTAATTTGTCGTGATAGGTACCTACATTGTAATAATAATAATATAATACTATACGACTATACGATAACTGATTAGTACGATATAATTGTATAATTATTTAATTTACTATTTTGAGATTACATACTGGAAATATTTAAAAAAAAACAGTATATTATAAGTACTTTGATGGAAGATTTCGTAGGAGCGGGGAATCTTGCTACAGGAGAGGCTCACACGTATGCAAATAATACAGTAAATATAATATGTAATACATATTTTATTATTATGATTATTAAAAATTATCTGACATGTGCAAAGTAGACAATTACGTTTTGCTGAAGGAGGACTATTGGCATTTGGCAAAGATGCAAAGGCAAAGTAGCAAGTAGCAAGTAGCAACTACAAAGCAAGGATTTAATTATGGGTAAAATGGTCAGATTATCTCGCAACTTTCATCCAAGGAATAAGGATAGCCTTATTTATATACTTATATTTCATCTAAGGTATAATAATAAAACTATATATATAATATTACAATATATAGACGTGTGCGGGCTTACATTTTTAAATTAATTCCCTACAGACGTCTTTACTCTATACTATATACTAAACTACTCAAATGAATCTTGTTTCACCATTTTTTTGGATGGCAAATTAACATTTTTAAATTTATATGTAGATAAATAATATGTATATATTTGGGATTTCGATATGCTACATAAATAGTTTGCAGTTTTTATATCCATGGCCATTTTACCAACTCAAAACATTGTGGATGAGCTTCAATTATTTTTTATTTGTTTTATTCTGAATACCTATATGATCTAGTATAGTATCTATAGAAATCTATGAAATTCAAAGTTCCATATAGATAAGTAAATGCCAAGGTAACGTTTTATAAAGCACCTATAATTAATTCTGTTTGCTAAGTACATTCCGTACTTATAATTTATTAATATTGATAAAGGTTGTCGGTCAAACTTATTATCTGCAGACTAGGTATACAACTTACTATTATATAGTTTTAAACATGATTTACTTACTACCTAGAGCACCATCGTTTCAAATAAAATATTAAAAGTTTTAAATAAATCTGTTAAAAATATCCAAGGGGAAATTATAAGGATCGTCATCATCCCACAGTAAATTCGGCTCTGGTCCATTTGGTAGGTACTTATAATAATTTTTCGATTCACTCAGTAATTTCCTTATGATCATTGTTCGCTAAGAAAAATTTCTGACAACTACAGTTAAGTGTTTTTAATAATTATTACCTATTATTTTTAAATAATTCCAGAAAGTTTAGTTTTAATTATCCGTTGAGAATTGTTACCTAATCTTTCTGGGCCCCCACACGAGAGTCTCAGTGGGGCCCAGTATATTCTTGTTTCTGAGAAGTAAAATAAATAATAATAATAATATCAAATTTACAAATTGTATCTTTGTTTCTTATCCGAAATGTATTAAGAATGAATATTAGATATCATATTGTTAGACTTTCATGCTAAACATTGACTTTATATAATAACTAATATTTGTCTAATAAGCAGTCGGTCAGTAAATTGTACCGTCTACGGTTACACTTCGATTACGCTTAACCAGCTGATAACAGATTTTATACCCCGGAAAATTCGGCCAATTAAACTTCGGATAACTCGGAGATGGTACAACCGCCCCCCTCCCCCCTACAAACATGGAAAGTATATAAATGTATTTAATATATTAATTTATTCATTATATTATAATATGTCATAATTTATTATTATGATAAACCCCCCTCCCCCCATATTATAAATTCCTATCTACGGCACGACTGTACTTAACCTAACCTATAACAATAACAGATAACAATATTATACGTTTTGTATATGATATTATAACGAGAAGGTAAGTGTTGGTATCATAGATTATATTTATGTACGCCTAGTAGATATTATCTTGTATTATATATGTTTTGTATACAATAAAGTACAGATTACAGGATGGTTATTGTTTTGATATTTGATGATATTTTTAATTACACAATAATTTTATACTTGATGACCGTGGCTGTTGAATAATGTTTGTACAAATATTATTGTATTAACTACCTGTATATACTTATTAGTTATTACCAATGAAATTTAAATATTTTTAAACACGATAATAATTAAAGATATTCAATTTTGATAAAATATAAAACTGTCCATGATTATGTATTGAATTATTATTTTTTTTATATTTATATGACTTGTAATACATGCGTTTGTACATGACTACATAGGTCATCTAAATTTGCATAGTTAACCTTAACCGTATTAGTTTCTTGTTTGTAAATTAAATTCGAAAGGAAAACTGAAAAAAATACTATTGATAAACATGGTATTTTA
Organism: Acyrthosiphon pisum; assembly: GCF_005508785.2. NCBI lineage: Eukaryota > Metazoa > Arthropoda > Insecta > Hemiptera > Aphididae > Acyrthosiphon > Acyrthosiphon pisum. The sequence goes on from NC_042494.1 coordinate 55,984,558, forward strand.
GATTCTGAGTGAAACGATGAATGTATTGATTTTACAATGATGTGTGTTTTTTTATTTTTGTGTACAGTCATCACCTTTTAGGACAGTAAAAGTGCTTGGATTTTCTTCAACAGTACCTTTTATGATAGGAAAGTGAATCTAACTGGTACTTTGGGGGGGTCAAAAGTAATAATTTTCCAATAGTTTTCAAATGCGCCGTGAAAAACAAAAGAAAAATTAAGGAAAAACAGGAATTTTTACGCAAAATCTGTTTTTGAGGAAATTTATTTTGGTTTTTGGTGCAACTCTTAAACAAATGGCCGTAGTTACATGAAATTTTGACTGAACGTTTATGTTTGCATTTTCTATACACCATAAAATTTTCAAAATATTTTGATTTATTTTGAACTATTTAGGGACATTTTCAGTTTCCAATATTATTAGTTTTTTTTTCTATAAATATCAATAAAATTTTATTTGTTGGTTAAAAAGCTTGAAAATTTAATAGAAGGTTCCTATTATATTGTTTCAAAGGCAGATGAAAAAAATTAAAAATCCATAGTCACAATTTTTTTTTATAATCTTCTAAAGTTCAAATATTGACAAAATACGTAAAATTGACGAAAATTTGCAAATTATTTTGAGTTAGAAATTCATGAAAAATTTTCTTTTTAAATCTAAGATTTAAAAATGTAATACAAAATTCTTCATAACTTTGTATACCTTTTTAAAAAAAAAAATGTCTACTAGCAAGTCAAAATAAATTTTTATGAGCGTTTGAAATTCATATTTTTACAACATTTGATATTCACTCGATTTCTCATGTAACGATTTTCTTATTTTGTTGTAATTAAAAAACAAATGACTGTACATACTTGAAAATTTAACTGAATGTTTATATCAGCATTTTCTATATACGATAACATTTTGAAAATAATTTGACTATTTTTGAGCTGTTTACGGACATTGTCAGTTTTAAATTTTTTTAGTTTTTTTTCTTTATAAATATCAATAAAGTTTTATCTGTTGGGACAAAAAGTGTAAAAAATTAATACAAGGCTCCTGATATATTGTTACAATAGCAGTTGAAAAATATTAAAAATACACAGGCACAATTTTTTTTTATAAGCATTTAAAGATCGAATTTTGACAAAATTTATGAAATTTTAAATTGAATAATTATTTCATAGTTAAGAATGTATAAAATGTTCAACTTTTATATCTTAAGCTTGAAAATTTAAAACAAGATTCCATGTAAGTAGTTAATTCTGTTACCAAAAAATCTAAAAAATACGCTAAAAAAGCACAGTTTATTTTTATAGTCATTTTAATTTCAAATTTAGACGAAATTACATATTAGACAAAGAATAACTATTTTAATTATTTTGTTATGATTGTATAATATTATTCACGGGTACTTGAAACTTCTAAAGTATAATATTATATATCTATGATAGTATCACGGTTTGATGTTGATGTATAACGCGTTATAAGTACCTAATGGATATTGTGATATGATTAATTTGGAATTTATTATAGGTCAGTTTTTTTTTAATACCATAGATAAGTATATAATATGTCTTATACAGTTATACGTAGACTGACGTACCACACGTGTCCGCTCAGAATCGTTTTTCTTATACAATGATATTTTATCATTGAATTCAAATTTAATACCAACCATTATACAGTGACCCACTTGTAACCTACTATACAGCAGAGCGACATCCACTTGCCCACCTTTTTAATATTAAAAAAGGTAAAATATCATTGTATAAGAAAAACGATTCTGAG
>NC_042494.1:55987874-55991460 GCF_005508785.2 Acyrthosiphon pisum
TTTTCCCGGCGCTTTTGAAAACTACTGGGAAATTTAAATTTTGACCTCCCCAATGCACCAACGATATTCACTTTATGATCGAACAAGATACTGAAGTTGAAAATCGTAGCATTATTTCGACAACTTATCGTGTACACAGACACAAAAAAAATAAAAAAAAAAAAAAAAAAAAAACACACATCATTGTAAAATCAATACATTTATCGTTCCACTCAGAATCTAAAAACAATAACTATATAGATATAAATTAGAAAGGTGCTAAAAGCAAGTATGTAGTTTTTAGTTTTTTTTATGTTAAAAACCTTTTAATTAATATAGGACTAAAATATCAAAAAACTGAAATTGTTATTTCTATTACTCTTATATTAATTGCCAGTTGATTTTTTTTAAATGAAAAATTAAAATGGAAGTTATTAGATTTATTTAATAGTTTAGGTAATTTGGTATTTAAATTATAAATGTTAGAAGTAATTACATATAACATATATGTATAATATGTTTCCAATTAGTTAGTCCAATTGTTTTCTCGGAAAATTTCAAAATCATCATTCAAAATAATGTAGTTAGGTATATCATTTTTTTAAACTGAAATTGTTTCTTCTCAATTTGAATTTAATCATATATTTATTATTACTTATACTAATACTTATATACCTACTATGTAAATATTCAATATTCAATATTCAACATGCAAAAATGTATAAATGTTGGGTTGGTATGGATTTCAAAATGGAAATTATTTTATAAGAGTTAAGACCAAACGAAATATCTCTCGATACAAAACAAAAAAAAGAGGCCAAGAGAGCAAAGGCAGATGCTCCTGAACAGATTATCGATCGCTCAGTCTTGGTTTTTAATGAAAATGTATGTACATAACCGAGGGTGGGATTGGTGGAGGCGGGGAGCTATTCCCTCTGCACACCCCGAACCTTTGACTGGAATAAGAGAATCATCCATAATTTTTTATTAATACAAGTGTGGTAACTGTATCTGGCCAAAAGGTCTTGGTATAACTGTACATTAATGTCATTGTCATTTAACAAATTTAATTTAACAATAATTATATGATAATCTTATAAACCTATATTAATATAGGTATTTTTAACATACAATTAACTGAAATACTACAAAAGTTTATTTATTAGAAGTCATGTTTAAAAAAAAAAATATTATTTTTAATTCATTATAATTCATTGTACTTATACTTATATATGATTACAATTAATGTTTTTTTTTCTTTGAACAATTTTTATAATAAATAATAAATGCCATGTAGCCATGAAGGTTATAAGCTGCAGTGCTGCACGCTTATTCATCATTTTATTTAAACATTTTTGAATATTTTTCTTTACGCTTCTAATACGTCAGTAAATTCATTATATTTTCTTTTGTATTGATTTTAATTACAATTTATGTTACTATAATTTAGCGATTAGTTATAATTTTAAATAAGGATTTTTAAAAAACAATAATGTAATTTTTTTGGAAATTTTGTGAAATAAATTGTTTTCTGTAAATTAACGTTTTGCTGTTTTGATGTTGTCTTTCATTCACCATCCACATTTAGATATAAGCCAATAATATCTATAATCATCATCCGCTTAGACGATTATAGTATTATAATTTATAGGTACCTAAATATAATTATATTATGATATCATTGTTATAATAAGACAATATATTTATAGGAAATCGTAACCCGCATGAAATGTTGTCAGGTTGTCTCCGTCCTACCATTGATTATAATTTATAATAAAATATGGTCCTATTAACAGATAAAATAGCATATTTTATGTTCAGAAGAATCTATTTTCCTTTGTTATATTAGAGTTAATTAACCTATTATCAAATTTAAAGTTAAGAATATTATCAATGGCCCCAAGTATGCTTTGTATGAAATTGTAATTTTTTAATAAGTTAGGGATGGGCATTTTAAAATTGTAATTATTTTGTTAAATGCTCATAGGTAAAAATAAATAATATTCTTACTTTTAAATTTTATAATAATATGTCAATCCACTATAATTTTAAAAATAACAGATGGATCATTCTGAACGTAGAGTTTTCCATGTACGTACGTATACCTGTTACGTTAGTAAGACGGAGACAACATAGGTACGCGGGTTGGACACTATGACACAACAACTATAAATTATGTCTAATCTAATCTATTAATAAATTGAAGAATTTTGTAATTATAAATGCAAATTTGTATCTTTAAATAAATGTGTAGAAAGTATGAACAATGAACTACCTAATCTACAATAGGTTATAGGTAACCGTTTGGGTTTGACATTTGATAATAATATTAGTATTGTGTAGGATAGCATAATCTAATTAGAAAAGTGCATTAAAATATTTGTAAAATTGTAATATTAAATAATAGGTAGGTTCATAGACATAAATACATAATACAATATTCATATGTTAATAATAATTGACTTACCTAGGTACCTATATATTCCTTACCAATTAACTATCATTTCAATAAAATCATTGTATCTTTGAGTCACCCGTAGTAGTTAAAATTATATTATATTGATCCATTATAATATTATGCAGAACTCAAAGACTAGTACACTTCAAAGCACAATGAAAAAAAAAGATTATCTATAATCAATAATCAATATACAACAATATTCCTATTATGTTTACAATAAGAAATATTTGATATTATGTTACCATAAAAGAATGTCATGCGTTATATTCAGGGGAGGACTTACCAATTTTCCGCCCCTAGGCATTACAACACTAGCGCCCCGTACATAGGCGTGCTCCCACCGGGGAGGGGGGGAGTAATGTTTCATGAAATAAAACGAAACTATAAAAATTGTATTTAGGTATTTTTATATTTATACATACCAACTAAACAAATAAATATTAATACAATTTTGCATAGGTACATATTTTGTACACTTGTACAATAATTAAATTATTTTGCGCCTTGATTTATCTGTAGCAAAATTATCTATGATTTGGTGGTAAGCTCTCTAGTCTCTATAATCGTAATCGATTAGCAGATTTCTGAGCAGTATGCTGTATGCACTATGTTTATTATTATTAATTACTTTATCAAGACATCTGATTCCCAGAATTAATTCCAGTATTCTAAGTTCTAAGTATGGTGCCGGGTGCGGGGTGAGTCGGGTCATTCCAGTAAGCACTGTGTGAGCTGTCCCCCGCCTAGCTAGTAGAGCGGCTATATACAATGTACCCGGCGGCCCGAGGCAGTTTATTTGACTGCCTTGGCTGACGTCTTGCGCATACGCCATTCACAATATTGTATGTGTTTACTATATTCTTTACTCTATGGTGTTTACGCCGCACACCCATATACCACCTCCCATGTATTAACATAGGCGACGCCGGCAACTGCCTCGTTGAGGTGTCGATGTCGAACCTCTAGGCTCTAGCGGTGGCGGCGCAACGTGGCGCACGCCGGTCGCAGAATTAAACTTAAACGGCAAGGTTATTATAGCTTATATATTAAAACGTTACTGCGACGTGACTACGTGAGCCATTCATGTACTATTTTATGCAAGTTGTATACGAAAAAAATTAATATAAAATATAAATTTAGATAAAC